>NC_142891.1:6948560-7251590 GCF_054131105.1 Drosophila navojoa | reverse complement strand
TCAAACAAAATGTTGTACGAAAGAGTTATGCCATTTTATAACTAAGCCGCATTCGTTACAGGCTAAATGAGAGAAACCACAGACACAGAGAGAGAGAGAGAGATAGATGATCTTGCTCTCTGACTCGCAAATTGTATTTGAATAATTCTATATCTCAGGACACGCAGCGTGTCCATATTTAATAGCTGTAAGACGTCTCGTTTAAAGTGATACCAAATATACGAATAAACTAACATTCAAACTAAATGATGTCTTCAGTAATTATTAACTTGACTCTGGTATTTATATTAACCTGCGTTTTATTGATTTGATTTAGTGACCTAATGTAAAAATGTTTACAATTTTTTTAATGTATTTTAAAAAGTATTTCTGTTTGTGGGTTTTCCTTTTCGAGTTAATTTATTCTTTTATATATGTATGTGGAATATAATATATATGCATATCTATATATGATTAAAATATATAGCAATTTGTATAATATGCTTACACATATGCATATTTAATTTTTAAATTTTATTATTAACATTTTGATTTTAGTTTCACTGGAAATGGAAGTTAAGGCATAAAAGGTAAGCTTCTTTATTTTTGTTTATTTAACAGTTAAAGAGCCAAGCAATTAAATGAGGATCCAATTATTACATGATGGAGAGCAGGAATCTCTGCTGAGCTGTTGATCGTACTGAAGATTGAAGCCTCTTATATAAAGTTCTTGTATAGTAGAGGGCACAATAATTGATTATCTCTGATATTGAGATTCGTGATGAATACATTAAACTTGACGGTGTCATGATACACTGCTTAGCGCTGTTTAAACTATCCTCTAAGCAAGATGACAACATTTCACTATCGAGCAACATATATTCAGCTATCGCATGAGCTAATGCCTAACGATACTATCGATGAAGCCACAGCTCATTTGGTTAATATTATTTTCTCTATTTCTATTGAACGGTCTACAGCTTTGTCTCTACTTTCTTTAGTACTAGCTCTTAATGGGTATAAAAAGATCAGCAAATGCAGGTGAAAATCATTCGTGTCTGTTTTGTATAAATTATTTATATTCATCTATATATGTCATATATACAGTAGAGCCCCGATAATTCAGTTTTTCGTTTAGTCGACTTACACAGAAATTCGAATTATTAAGAATTATAGAGATTTTAATAGATTTTAGATAGATTTTCGATTTAGTTGCGTAAAAATTATCGAGACTCGTATTTCATATATAAAATTTTTTTACACAATATTAATATAAACTATATTAGTTCTACATACCTTTATGTATATCGATCAATTTATAAGATAAATCAACTCACATGAGCTGGTTGTCCAATAGCATGTTCGTGACTGAGCAGTTCTATTGGATCAAGATAAAATTCAATTTACTAAGCTAAGCAATTCCAGCTCAGGTCTGCGAATGCAATGAATTCGCTTTGGCCGAACGTAAACGAACAGCAACAAAATTCGCATTTCGTTGCGTTTGCAGTCGATTTTGGTTTATTTTGAATTGATCTGATTTTGATTTATAATTTCTGCATTATCAGCATCAACACGAATGGCGAGCGGCGAACGGCGCTTGGCATTCATAGCATTTGATTGCCGAATTCGAAGTCGAATTCGAATTTGCTGACGAGAGATTTTGTGGCCAGCCAAAAGACACGTTCAGCTGAGGCAGCCAAACAAAATCGGGAAAAATAATGCCAAAATAAATGGATCCAGCGCTTTAAAATACTTTTCTTTTTTTATCTTGCATATTATTTTTTTAGGTATTATGATTTTTGTTGCTGTTGTTGTTGTTGTTTTTCAATTTGTCAACGCGCTGCAGCTGGCTAAGGACGCGCTGCTGCTGCTCTCGGCGCACAAAGCGACGCCGTGCAAACTCAATTACCACGCGACTCGCGCTTTGAGCCAAATTAAGACCACGAGAAGGAATTGCCAAAAATGAAAAAGCAAGGAGGAGCAGAAGAGGAAGAAGTGCAGAAGGAAATCTGCAATAAAATTCCGCGCAAAATGGAAAAAAAAAGAGAAGAGGAAAAGTGAAGCTCTAGCACTTGTTTTGGTCTTTCGTTTGCTTTTTGGCCATTTGTTAAGCGGCACGGCCGTTGCTTTGTTATGCAAAAGAGGAAGAGGAAGAGGGAGGCGAGGAGAGAAAAGGTGACCATAAATTGTGTCAAGTGGCACCCTTAGAGCAGCGAGCAGCGAACAGCAGCTACTCAAAGCAACTTTCTGCTCAGGCTTGAGCCAACAATTTCTCATAATTAAAAGCGAGTTGAAGCGACGAAGCGACGGCTGCGAATTGACATAAATCACAGTAACTGCCCTCGAATGGCATTCAAGATAAGCGCTGAGTGATGTATGCAAGCTGACAAAGAGAGAGTGAGAGAGAGAGAGAGAGAGAGAGAGAGAGAGGAGAGAGAGTGAGTGGGTGTGTGCCTGCAATAACTAAATAAAACATATGCAGCCCACATCAATCATACGCACTGTGTGCAGCAACATATTAGCTGTGCTGCTCACTCACTTACTCTCTCTCTCTCTCTCTCTCTCTCTCTCTCTCTCTCTCTCGCTCTTTATCTCTTGATAAATAAAAATGTGAAAAATTCGAGGAAATTTAAAAATGCAAATAACAGGCGCACAGCCTACGACAGCAGCATCAGCATCAGAATCAGCTGCAGCTGCAGCTCGACAAAAGTGTCGAAAGAGCTTGAGCTGAAAATGCTTATGGAAACTGATGAAAAATGTTTGTCATGGCCTAGCAGTAAATGCAGCAGTTGGGGAGCCTGGGCAGAGAGACTGCATGCACGTGTGTGAGTGTGTGTGTGTGAGAGCGTGTGTGGTGTGTGTGAGCAACAGACAAACTGAAGCTGAGTGAAGTGTAAAGTAAAGCTTGACTAAGAAATGCCCTCGCCTCTGTTTCATATAACAAACTTGACTTCCAACTCCAACAAACTTTACTTCAACTACTGAGCCCAGCTCGGCATTTACAGGGTAGACCATTCAGTGAGTGCAAAGTTTTGCAAGTCAAGTTCTGGCAAAAATGGCAATAACGAGAATTCAGCCGAACATCGAGACGGAGTAGCAGGCAAACAGGCAAACAGGCAAAAGGATGTTGCCACACATGTAAGTTGCAGCTGCAATCAGTATCTCTCCATCTCCTCCCCACTCTCACTCTATCTCACTCTCTCTCTCTCTCTCTCTCTCTCTCTCTCTCTCTCTCTCTCTCTCTTTAGCCAGAACTTGTGCATGTAATATAGACCAACTGGCAGCTGAAGCTCAACTAAACTCAACTCCTTCGATGCTGACGCAAAAGGATTTTTTTAATTAAAAGCATCTGCAGCTGAAGAAGAAGAAGCAGCAGCAGCAGCAGCAACTGCTTCTGTCTTCATATTTTATACATATTATGAAACGCAGCAACAAATTAATACCAACGGCTATATAGCTAGTCAACAGATGCCAGTGCCTGGATTACAATTTCATTCAAGTGAAAAATCAGCAGCTGTCAAAGAAGTCAATTGCAGCATCCGCCCACTCACCCACTCGCCCGCCCACGTAGCCATGCATAACTGTGGGCTGTGGCCTGCATGCTAAGCCGATTAGTTGTATAAAACAAAAAAGCGCACGCAAAAACCCGATTCAATTCGCACAACTTTCACAACAACAACAACAACTGCAGCAGCAGCAGCAAAAAATGATAAAGAAATTTTATCTAACGGATTATGGCAATTAGTTGGGCGAGTAACAAAACGAGCTTAGCTTAGTGTTAGCTTACGTCATGTATGTGTGCGGGTGAGTGTACACACGTGCATGGTTGCAACATATCTGTATGTGTGTGTGTGTGTGGGTGTGGGTGTGGGTGTGCAACCTTCAAATCGCTGGACTTGGCAAACTTTGCTTGGGTTTAGCTCGTTTTGGTCCAATACCAAGTTTTGTTTGGCCAAGAGTTAAGCACACATACACTAAAAAAATAACGTGGACAATTTTTAGTTTAGCTGTCTTAGTATTACTGTATATATATATATATTAATGTATATTAGGTAATAAATCAACATAAATAATTTAAAAATAAATAAATTTGTGAACGCCAAAGGCCCTCAGTATTATTTATATTATTTTATTGCCCACGTATTTCAACTTATCATGCAAACAATAAATTTGGCTCTTTGCGCTTTATAGGTATTTTATGATTGCGACACGGAAGCCTTCCATGTTTAGGTAAGTGGAAATGGCAAGAATAACAGCGCAGTGCAGATGCAAATAAACAATATCAGATCAACATAAGTCAACCATATGATTATTAGAATGTTTTGTTTATTTCTGATTGTAAGATTTACACAAAATAGGCGAAACACCTATAAAACGCAGCGTCAATAAGCGATTCTTCTATTAACATAGCTCAATAACAGCACAAAATGCATTGCATACTTTTAGGCAGCACATTTATGAAAATGTAACTCCAAGTAAATTCAATAGGTGGCGCTATGTAAGGAACACCAATTACAGTTTTATGTTGCATACCTTTGTGATGATTCAGCTGACTTGGTTAAAATTTTCAAATGAGGTAAGAAACCTAATTATTATAAGTATGTAGATTAAATCTACTAGATTTTACTAATATTTTCTTGATTTCTCTGCACAGTTTGATCCTCTTGATATTGAAACTAGACACTTCGTATGCAGAAATCAGGGTGAACAATTCTGAAACTCAACTTAGCAGCAAGGCTGCTCAGATGAACAAAAGTGAGTTGTAGGTGGACATTTCTCGTATAACATTGATTTAACAGTAATGATGGGCTATTTGAGATTATGTGAAAGGATGCAACCAAGGACATGGCTGTCAAATTGGAATTGGTAAGGATGAGAGCAAGCAGCGTAACTGCTAAAAGCCAAAACACACACGCGACTACTGGGACCACTTTCACAGGAAAAACAGGAACAAAGGATACGCCGAACAAACAAACTACCCAAAGCGAAAACTTTCAGTATCTGTGAGACCCTTTCGCATCCTTTGGCGTTGACTTATTATTTTAGGCAGCAACAAATTGGATTTGATTGGCGATTTGTTTATTTTTAATTCAGTCTGGCGACCTTTCTTAATAAATTAGTTGGCTAAAGTCGGAGCACTCAACGAAAAAAAGGTCGCCCAGCAACAAAATCCAGATAATTTGTGTAATTTAAGAGACTCCGGAAAAAAGCGAAAAAAAAAAATACAAAATAAAATTGCTGGAAAAAAGGCTAAAGTTAAAGCCATCTTTAGCTTGTTTTCATTTTTGATGAAGCTGCTCGCGCTGTAAGCTCATTTATATGGCAAATTGCGTATACGCCGCGTAAATCATTCAAGTTAAGCTCGACGCCGCGTCGATCCTTAAAAATACAAATTGCAATTGGCCAACCGCCAGCGCCGCCGCCGCCGCCACCGCCACCTGATTGACGTTAGCCGTAAATATTGCATTTAATGCAATTAACTTGCCTAGGCCCAGGCCAGGCATTATACCCTGTAGACAGCTGCAAAGGCGGGGTATGCTGAAAATTGTATCAATAATGACAAAAACATGTTTTTTTTTTTTTTAAATTTGTATTATTAGAATATCTTTTTGGTTTCTACATATATTTAACTTAAGTGTTAACCCTTTTGTTAGGTGCCCAGATATCCGACGACTTAGTTTAGCTTTAGCTACGCGACTAAAGCCTCAAGCTATAGACTCCTTTAGTAATCTTGGATTTACCAGCTTTTTGTTGTGCAACAAATGCCAAAAGCTTCAATTTCTGCCTCTCTCTCTCCCTCTCTCTCTCTATCTCTCTCTCTCTATCTCTTAACTATTTACACTCAGGCTTAAACTACAAATGCATCTTTGGTCCAAACGGTTTACGTTTCTTTTTGGGGATATTTTCGCTCTTGCGCTCTCTGCTCCTCTCTCTCGCACTGCCTGCCTCTCTATGTACAACTTGTGGCCTTGACTAGTTACAAGTAGACAAAGTGGCCCAAGCCTTTCGCTGGATTATTGTTAACAGCCTCCGCTGCGAGCTTAGTATTAGCTGTTGCTGCTGTCGCTGCTGTTGTTGTGTTGTTGTTGTTGTTGCTGTTGTCGCTGCTGTCGCATTGCCATTGACGTCGAGGCCGTCCTGGCTGTCCTCGGCGACGGGCAGGAGACGGTTGTAGATGCCGGCTGGCGCATAGCGCGCATTCATGTGGATGTCCAGCAGCTTTTTGTCCTTGCCCAGCGAGGAGAACGAGTGCGTGGCGGTGCGTATTTCGCGTATGTTGTAGACGGGGCTGTAAGCGCGAACGGGCGACGGCGAGGAAGAGGCGGAGACGGAGACGGAGGAGGAGGCAGAGCTAGCGATTGCGGCAGCTACGGCCGAACTGGCCGCATTTCCGTTCACTTGCACCGGCGTGCGTCGCTGAAAGAAGTCGCGACGCAGTGTGCATTCGGTGGAGGTGTCTGAGGAGCCGGAACTGCTGGCGCATTCATCATCCTCGGCATCCTCGCTGCTGCTGCAGCTGCGCAAATCCTCCGACAGCGACAGCTCCGACTCGAGCGACAGCTCCAGCAGGCTAACGGCATCCGCATCCGCATCCGCAGCGGCAGCGGCGGCGGAGACCGCCGTCGCATCGCTCTCATAGCTCTGCTTGATGGCCTCGTTCAGGTTGGCCAGCAGCTGGCGACGACGCGCGTAGTTGGGCGTGCGCCGCACCAGGAAGTGACAGTTCTCGCCCCGGCGCAGCCGCTCGGCCTGCGCGCGCAGCGGCAGATCGTCCGGATGCAGCTTGCGCTGGCACTCCTGGCCCGGGCAGACCTCGTACAGCGAGAAGTTCTCGACGGGCTCCAGGGAGCTGTAGCAGCCCAGCAGCAGCTGCAACAGCTCGTCGCAGGTCGTCTCCTCGCTGATGACCAGCGACTTGTACTGCGAGCTCGGCTGCAGCGCCGAGGTGTGCACGCGGATCAGGCCGCCCGCCTTCAGCTGCAGGCAGAAGCGCGACTCGCCCTTGGGATGGCAGGCCTGCAGGATGGCCGGACGTGTGTCGTCGTCCAGCACCAGAATGGTCTTCACTCCAGCTCGCCGCACAGCCACCTCCATGGACAGATAGAAGAGACGTGGATCCCGATGGCGCATCTTCAAGCTAAAGGCAGAAAGAGACAGAGGAGAGAGGGAGTTATTAGATTAAATGCATTCGAAAGTGGATTTCAATCTCTCACACTTACCGTCTCAGGAGCTGTGCAATCACCTCCTTGCTCGTCGTGTCCCACTGAATGCCCAGCGTCTTGTACTCAATGTCGATCTTCAGGCAGTTCGTGTAGACTTTGATTGTGGTCTGTGGAGAGGCGAAAGGGGAAGAGTTTGAGTTAAGAGTGAGTTGGGCCAGGCAAAGCAACTCTGAGTGGGGGCTCACCTGTGGCAGCTGCTCATTGAGGCTCGAGTAGCTGGAGGCGCGCGATGGCGTTCGCTGCATATCGGTGGGCGGCTCCGGACTGCCGCACATGGAGCTGGCGCAAGAGGAGGCGTTGCTCGAGGAGCGCAGCGAGAGCGAATCGGAGCGATTGCGCAACGGCGAGATTTGTACGTGTTTCAGCATCTGCAATGGGAGTGATAAAAGAGAGATGTGAGGTGAGATACAGGCGGAACTCAGTCGGCATTAAGTTGACTTAAAGAACTACAGGATCGAAGAACTAATAAATGTGAAAGGTCGTAAGGCACTCTCGTCAAGCAATGGCAGGATAGAGCGGTAAATTATATGTTGAACTAGTTAAAAGAACCACTCGTAGATATAGTTCTTTTTACTAGTTCAGCAGATATTCAAGTGCTACTACATACAGGGAGTATGCTAATTAAATGAACCAGTTATGGGGTACAGAACGATGTGAAGTTAAACTAAATGTTTAGCATATATTTAATGCGTGGGTAGCAACATTATTCAAGTTCTTTAATGAATTAGTTCAAATGAACGAATTGAAAAATCTCAAGAAAAGCAAGAAATCTGTTGCAATTTGTTCAAATGAGTTAACGAGCTTGTTGAAATGAACTAGTTAAGATTACAAAATATTCGATGGGCTTTAATAATTTGATGGGCGTTTAGAGAAACTCGTAGAATGCTAAGTGAGTGTGCCAAAAAATCTGTTCGAGTGACCCAATGAACTAGTTCACACCAGCTGATGAAACAACTTTTCACTGGAACAAGAAGCAATCTAATAACGCATAGCCCCCAAAACTTGTTAAAATGAGCTAACGAACTCATTCCAAAGGGCTTACACTAATTGATGGATTCGTAGAGGCTTAAGAAGAGAAAACAAATTATTCGAGCTCAGTAAGCTGTTGAATGAAGCCAACAAACTGATTTACATGAGCCATTATCGTATTTATAAGCTATTTGTAAAGAACTAGTTCACAAGAGTATTAGTATCAACTAACACAGTTTGTCAACAATTAGCTTACATAAGGAACTAATTTGTTCTATTTGCGAACTTTGTTAAAATGTTGTTCAGATGCTCCCACACGCACAGAGCGTGTGAGAGAGAGAGAGAGAGGGTGGGAGGGAGGCAGAGTTTGATAAGCCTGATATGTGAATCGAGTCAACTGTCTCAGCGACAGCAATAACAAGTCTCTACCCCATAAGCCAGACAGACATCGTCCTACATTGTATATGCATATATGTATGTATGTATATGTATTTGTATATACTTATATATAGAGCTAAGTCCGAGGCACTCGCTGGGCAGTCAAGCGGCTCTCGACTCTCCACTCTGAGTGACGCGTTGACCCGCGAGTTGCCGTTTCTTTTGCAACATTTGCCGCTAATTGCTTGGCGAGGGCGAGTGGGCATGCGAGAGGCTGAGCTGCTGGCGGGCACACTGTATTTCATGTCACACACTGCCACGCCTCTGCCTCGCAGCCTGCCGCCCCCATCCCTCTGCTGTGCATGCAACTTGTCTCGTATCGCATTGCATTGCTTGAGTGCCCGCTTCGTTTTTTTCCGCGCTTTGGTTCACTTGCTGCTCCACTTGGCCATTTGGCTGGCAGCGGGTGGGTGGTCGGGGGGCGTGGCTGGCTGGCCATATACATATATATGCATAAGTATGTATATATGAATTAATTGTGTGAAAGATGCGCAATAGTTATTTAACTTTGCTTCTGCCCTCCCACTCTCCCTTCTCTCTCTCACTCTCTCTCTTCTCCCTTTGCAACTATAGTTGATGCAATTTTAATTAATGCAGAGTCCAGCGCCTTCTGTTTGATTAATGCATCGAAATTGATGCAATACTCAGAATTTTTATATATATATACATATTATATTGTATGCCATATGCTACGTTCTCATCGCATCAATTAGCAGACGCCCACACACAGAGAGGAGGCGAGGGAGAGGGTGTGCTGTGAGGTGGAAGCTGAGGGGGCAGCGCCGGATGTTGTTGGCCCGTTGGCAACTTCCGTTTAACACGGGCATTTACAATACGGCACGCCTCGCTCTTGCATTCAATCAGCACTTCAGCCAGCCCTCATGTATTTAGCACAGCTCTATAGACCAAGCCCTAGACAGTGGGGTCTAGCTGCACTCCCCACCCCAAGACTCCCGCTCGACACACACACGCGTCGTCTTCCCCTCTCCCGCCCTCTCTCTCTCTCTCTCTCTCTCTCTATTCGCTTTCATGGCTCATTGTCAATGCTTCGCGTTCCATGACGTGCCCAGCCGTGCCCTTTTCATAATTTCAATACATCACCAATTCAGGCACCCGCACACACTCACATTGAGAGAGACAGAGAGAGAGGGAGAGGGTATGCTCGTTCAGCTGAGGGCTCTTCAGTGCGTTCTCCTGCTCGTTGCATGCTTCACTGCCGCAGCATTTGTCAAGCAGCAGCGATTTTTAACCCTGTCGACAAAGCACCTCTACCTCTCTACCTCTCTCTCTCTCTCCCACTCCCTCTGCCCCGCCCCCTGCTATCAGGGTTGGAGCCTCTGCCTAAGTGTACCCACATTTGCCTGCCTCAGAATTCATTTCGATGAGCCGGATGTTGCAACTTCATTAGCGATTTACAGTTGGGCAAGCTCAGCTCAAACAGTTTGACAAGCATTGCGCACACAAATTGAAATATTTGGCATGCAAACGAGAAAACATACCACATATATAGGGAGAGTACGAGAGCCTAAGTTGTGGACAGTTTGAGGTAGTTGGGGTAGCTGGCAGAGGCAGCGGCAGAGGCAGAGGCAGCAGCAGCAGCGGCAAATTGAAATGCAAATCAAATAAATTAATTTTTCACACAAGTCGCAAAAGCTAACAAAATAATAAAAATAGAATGTCAGATATTAAGCAAACTGACTGGGGGATGCTCTATAAGGAATTGTCTAACTAGCAAGAGGTAAGACCAAGATATATAGATCTATATATATATATGTATAGAAGATATGCCAAGAGTTGAGGTATTTATTGACTTAGTAAAGAGATATGAAATCTATTCAAGATGTGTGCAATCAATTTAATATGCCCTGCTCCAATGTTATATGCAGGGTATAACAAGAAAACTCAGTCAGAGAAATACAGCAAAGAAAAAAAATCATCAAAATGAAATTGGATTTGAAAAAACCATAAAATTTGAGACGATGCACGTGTCACAGCTCCTAAAAGAGGTTGAGACAGAGAGACTGAGCGAAAGAGAGAGTGAGAGTATGAGCGAGAAAAAGGTAAAAGATGTGATAGAAATATATATAAAAGTAGAGAAAAAGAGATTAATAGAAATACATTGAGAGAGGGAGATATATAAAGAGATATGACTGAGCGAAGAGAATGAGAAGAAGACAATTCAAGGCTAGACTTATAGACTTGGGGAGACAGATATATACAGAGAGAGAGACAAAGCGAGGGAAGCAAACAGAGCAAGCATCTATATTTACGAGCAAACAAACGTAGAACTACATTTATCGATAAACCTCACAGAAGTTATCGAAAAAAACGAACTTTGTGAACCTTAAATGCCGCATTGTGAATAATGTTATGACCAAGTCTGGACGACGGGCCGATAATAATGCACAACTTTACCAATTAAGCTAACGATAAGGCGAGCAGAGGTCAAGGAATATGGAGCAGTCTTTAGCTCCATTTACCAACACTCACAAGCGAAGAAAAGTGCTGCAAAGACGCATAAATTACAAGAGACACAAGAAGAGAACAAAAGAGACGAAGAAATAGTCGAAACTTGTGTCGATTGATGAGAAAGGAAAAAGGAAGGAGCTAAGACAGAGATACCCTGTAAGAGGCAACTGAAACTATAACTTGAACATGGTACTGCTTTGCGTTAAACAGATCCCTAAATATATCCCTACTTCGTTTGAAAGCTAATGGGAATATTTAGCATGGACTATATGATACCCTATATATTAGAGTTAGTTATATATCAAATTTATTTTAGGGCTAAGATATATAGACTTTGGCTAGTTGTTATGCCCTTGCCTTGGCATCCACTTTACGGGGCATACTGCAATTGCCTAGTCAGTCAAGTGATATACGAGTAAAACTTGCAGCCAACGAAACGAATGTCGAATTTCCAGAACTTTTTTCAGCCGAGGAATGTTTTAATTTGAAGTTTCATCTTAGATTCGACTTTTGGCTTCGGCTCTGGCTTTGACTTTGACTTTGTCTACACACGCAACAGTGCGATCTATCAGCGATTGGTTTGATACAGGCGCCAGCTGTGACATTTACGACTTAACGGCATGTCCTTGAACTGAATCCTGTTGCTGCTGTTACTGTTGCTGTTGCTGTTACGGCTGTTGCTGTTTCTCTTTGGGCAAAAGTAAATCGCAAACAGATTTTGTTGTTTTTGGCAAGTTTGTGACTCTGGCTGGCTTGACGACTGCCTGACTTGCCAAAGCGCCGCCAGGCCATCATCCTTTATCATTTTCACACACACACATATGGCCTGCTGCTCTCAATGTCAACGCATTATTGATTGAATAACCAGAAGACGAGACGGAAACTCATAGGCGAATCAACACCAACAGCAACAGGATTCCAGACGCAAAGCTCAAGCTAAATATATTTTCATGGCTAACAGACCGGAAAAAAAGGACCTACATCAAGCCACACACACATAAACAAAAAAAGGACAACAAGAGGCACAGCTAATGTTGCTTCCAGTTGCAACTTGTAAAAATGTTTAAGGCATTGCCACATTCCTCACTGCCACGCCCACCCGAGGGCAACAGAGTTACACGAGAAAACACTTTAAGGAGGGAGTTAAGCAAAAGGGGGGAAAGAGGAAAGAAAAGATACTTTTGTGTACTCGATTACAATGTTCCTTATTTTCTCATTTGCAAAGGCCTCAACCGGGCTGAGAATCTGATATGATTTATCGCTTAGGCCCTTTACTAAGCCTGTGACTATGAGAGCGAAGGTGATGGTGATGGTGACTGTGACTGTGACTGTGACTGTGACTGGTAAGACACAAAGGCACAAATTTGATGCTCCGATATCAGCTCCATGCACTCCACCCATGCAAAGCAGATAATAAGCATAGGCACAAAGCACACAAATCATCTGAGACTCAAAGGCAAGTCGCCTAAATTAGCTAAGCTAAAGGATACTTTCCTAGGAGTAACTTGATTATGAACCAATATACATGGTTACACTTTTTTTTATTTAAAAAAAATTTTCTTAAATATTTAGGGTCTTTATTGATGTAAAGCTCTAGAAAAATAAATTATATGAAGAAGACAAGCCTTTCCTATATATTCAATTTTAATATACAAGTATATATTTATTTTATATGTATATGTATATTTACACAAATAATTGAATTTAATTCATATTTCAAATGATTAAACATCAAAAATAATTAAAATTTAAATATATATATGCATTCCACTTAAACCTTCGCCAAACCCATAAAAATCACCCACCGCGCATTATATTTATAAATTTTCTTTTATTACTTTAAAAAACCTCAAATCAGCAAATTCATGACCCGTTTAACTTTGCGGTTTTCTCGAATCATTTTAGCAAAGCGAAAATAAGAAGAAGAAAAAACTTTGCCACAAATATTTTCTAAAAATAACAACAAATAAATGGCTTCATATTTAAGGCTTGCATAAATTAAGTGTAAAGCCAAACATCCGAAATCACTCAACTAAGAATCAAAAGCAAATGAAAAACTGAAATAGAAGAGAGCGAGAGAGATGGAAAATCAACTTCTGTTCAGCTCGAGCGCACATTGGGGCAAAAGTTTGCCTAGAACAATGCATATTCGGAGCAACAGCTAAGGCAATAAAAAACAAATATTAAACAAAAAGCAAAAATTATATAAGTACAGCAAACAGACCTCGTCTGAGTCATAAACAAACATAAATCAAATTCAGTTAACAGTTAACGAAATTGGCAAATTAATGCTTGAATTAGGTTCGTTCTTTCCCTCTTTGCTTTAATTTAGATAATTAGTGAATAAATCGTGGAGCAGTTCAAGTGCACTTCAAGGGGCCAGAACAGACTAATTAATCAATTAAAAACATCAACAAGGTCGAAATATTTTAATATGCAATAGGCATTGGCTGATGCTGTAATTGCATTAATACTGACTGTTCTTTTATATTTTTCAATAATTTGTAAGTTTATTTATTTCATGAATATTTTACTTTAATTATGTTATATTGTATTTTACATATTTATTATAATATATATGCTTTGAATCTTTGATTTGATACTGACTGGGCTGAATTAATAACATACATTTTATTTTTAATTTTAAATTATTTAAATTTTTGACAATTTTGTTTATTTTTTATTATTTTAATTATGGTCATTTTAATTTATAATATATACTTTTTTGTTTTAGTTTTAAAATGCTTTTTAAATAACAAATTATATAAAAATAATTTAAAATTGAAACTCAATTTTAAAATTAAGCACAAATTTTTAAAAGTTTTTTTTTTTTCAACTAATAAATTAATTTAGTATTTTTTAAATTTATGCAACTTTAATGCTGCTTATATTATTTTATTTTGTTTATTTTTTTCAATGACTTATTTTTTATCACATGTAAAATATACTTCGATTTTTTTTCCACTTTTAATTCCAATGCAAATCGCATTTATAGTGAAACATTCACTGAATGTTTTTTTAAACTGCGAGAGTATTTAAGCTCGGCATTATATATTTTAGTTTAAATCAATAAACTTTGCAAACTTTTCATGCGAAAAGTGAATTTGTTAGCCGTTTGATGCGGATTTCCTGTGAGCAATGCAATTACAATTACAATATATTGCAATTGCCGATTACATATCATATATGTGTATATATATATATATTTATATATATTTTAGTATTTTATCGGACTAGCAAAATGCACAGCTACAGATTTATATACACATGTATGTATGTATGTATTTGTAATATGTATAATTAATGTAATATGTATAATTAATGCCTAGCAAATTGTAAGCGGATGTGGCAACAGCTTGTGCATCCAAAAGCGCATTTCATTATTTTCATGCATATGTATATCGTTTTCATTTCTTTCACTTTTAAATTCTACAAATTGAAGCAATTAAGCTAAGTAAGTCATAAATATTTAATTGAAATCTACTCTCTACGTTTACTCTGCATGTGTGTGTGTGTGAGTTGGGCCTGGGCTCTGCACTTTGCACAATAAACAAACTACAATTCCCTAGATGCCAAGCCGCAGGATAATTAAAAATAAAACTAAAAAAAAAAGGAAGTTGGCAACTATTGACTAAGAAATACCCTGAAAGGGCTATTAAGAGTACTTATTATTATTATTATGTAATATGAGAATATGTCTTAGGTCAACGCCTAAGCTTCAATATATTTTTAGACTCTCAGCTTTTCATATATTGTATAATTGAGTATATTCAACATTTTAATTCAATTATGCAGAAATTAAATCTAATTCCTAATTATATTAATGCACACATATACATCGTAAATTCCAGAGAAACCTTGATTCAATTTTGGCAGAAATCCAATCAATTTCATAATTATACTAATACGCTATATCCTAAGTTCCGGGAAAAATTCTAAATTGTAAACTCAATTTAGTCCAAAATTTAGCTTTACAGCTGTAAAGCAATACAAGCCTTTACTGCTCATCAAATAATTTGCTGGCTGAGCTGCAAAATGCAATGCAAAATTGCAATGAAAATAGACAGACAGAGAAAGAGAGAGAAAAGAGAGAGACAGAAAGACGAGTGCAGAGTGAGTTAAAAGGCGAGTAACTAACATTGGCTCGTAGAACGAAATGCCTAAGTGCGCTATTTATTTATTTATTTCAGCTTATCATTTTTTTCTCTTTTTTCATTTCATTGCGTTTTTTTTAATTTTGTTTTTGCAGCAGACAATTTGATTGCATTGGCCTTTTATGTAAGCAGCTTAGCTTTGCCACGGTTGCTCTTCCTCGCCCCCTGCGCTCTTGCGCACCCTCGACCTTTTTTTTCCAACTCTTTTGCATTAGCCAATTTGGGACGCAATTAAAAAGTGTTGCATGGCGCCAGGCGTAGAGCCGGCAAAAGCGAAAAAAAATTCCAGCTAAAAATATGCCAAAAATAAAAGCAACAAATATACGCGCTGGTCAAAAAAATTAACTATGTATTTTTGCTAAGCTGCTTTAATAGCATCTACACTTTTTTCTTCTTCTTGCTTGTTTTCAATTTGATAAAAACGCAAAATAAATTTCATTATGTTACCAGCGAGGCAGCAGCAGATAAGTACATATATTATATACATACTATATTGTAGTATAGCTCGTTCCGAGAGGGTTTTTCTCTTTTGGTTTTGGCTGTGGATTAACTGCTTTTTAATTGCTATAAAAAGCGGCTCAGCTTGCCGTATTCATTCTGCAGCCACGCGCTTTTGTTCTCCCTATAAAACGAGCTGCATAGCCCGAACAGAAGCTAGCATGGGCTAGGCTAGGCTAACCCCTTAAAGGGCCGCTCAGCAACTCAGCTCAGCTGCTCATTAAAAATAGCTGTTGTTATAGACAAAGAGCGGGAATGCGTGGAGCTGTAAGTGCTTCTAGCATGGAATATGTGGCACGTTAATACAACAGCGCGATTAAAAATAAATGCAAGTGCAAGCATAGTCCAGCTAGAGATACCCAGAGAGAGTTAAGAGAGGGGCTGGCATATGAGGATCAATGCGATCCATCAATCAATTGGAAATGGGATATTATAAGACATATGGCTAAGCCTAAGATGGTATGTGATATGACGATATATATATATATATATATATATATATATCAACCTGAGTCAACATGATATTTATTTACTATGAAATAGTATTTATCAACCGCCTCTACATTTAGTAAATTATAATTTGATTTCATTAACTGTATTCAGATACACTAAACTGCATACTACAATTTCTTTCTGTATCGAATTCATAATAATCTAAACAATACAACATTATAAATTTATTATAAATTATTAAAAATTATTTTTCTAATTATAAATTTCTCTTTTTATTTTCTTTGCAATTCCTCTTTAAACTTCAATTAACAGAATTTTCTCCAGCTCTCTCATTTACTACAACCCAATTTTCCATTTCATCTTCATTTCCTCTACACACACCTTGCCCGCAGAGTCCATTCCCCAGTTACAGGGTATATTAATAGAGTGCAGCACGTTAAGCCCGCAGCTGGTAAGGCAAGCGTTAAGTCTGTTAAAAGAGCCGCACTAAAAACACAAAAAAAATATGTCCAAAAAGCAGCCAAGAGAAAGAAAAGAGCAAGGCGTAAACGCCGCTAAAACTGTGAAAAGTTCTTGAGAAACAAGAAATAGCCAGAGCAAACAGCATTCGAAAAAAAAGGAAGAAATTATGCCTAACTATGCTCATGGCCCGCGTCAGCCAAGCATTGCCTAAAATATCTTAAGAGAAACCTGGTCCAAATTGGGGCTGTGCAGGAGTTACGGATCGTGCAACGAGTGCGCTGAACATTATGCAAAATAGGGGCACAGATTAACATGGAATTGCGACAGTCTGGCCAGCCTTTAAGCCGCGGCCATGAAAATTACTTTTCGCCCCGGCTGGAAGGTGGAAGGAGAAGAGGCTTGCTCTGCTGTAACCCTAGGCGGGAGTCACAAGTTCAGACGCTAAGCCAAATAGTTGAGAGTGCATCAATGGAGATAAGAAAGTTCAACTATTTAGGAATTGAAATTCTGCATAGACTCGAGTATTTCTCTCTATATACAGATATACATGTACCGGGTATTGCTGCGTCGACTATTTGGCTGGCCAATGGCAAATACTCATCACGCATACGCAGCGTGTGTCGCTCGGATATTGTGAGGCAGCATCGTGTGGCAGGCAGGTGTTGCCATCAATTGTTGTTGCTGTGGGCGTCAAAATTGCATAAGTGGCGCTTCGTGTGACAGTTATACCAAAAACAAAACCCACAGCCGTTGCACGAGGGATCAACGGATAGGCGGGGCGGTTGGAGGGGGGATGGGATAGCAGGTGGGAGCTGGGATGCGGTTCATTTCTGGCAGCATGCTGTCAATCAGAGGGTTGCCAGACCACCGCACTAAAGTGCAGTTGCAGTTACATTTTGCGTTTTTGTGGCGTTAATAACATGAGCATATTTACTAGAAAGAGATGGCGAGATAAGAGTACGAGAGAGAGGGCGAGGGGGAGGGAGAGCGGCTGACACATGTCACATGATGGCAGCACAAATGAATTGCAATTATTTAGAGCATGCTTTTAGGCACTGCCACGCCCCCGCCCACCAAGCACAAATATATATAAAGCTGCAGCTGCACGAGCTAACGCCCACGCCCCCGCCCCCGCCTTCGCCACCCTCGAGCAAATGTCAGTTACAAATTTTGTGGTCAACAAATGGCATTGGCTTTGCTTGCGTTTCAATAACAGCGCGCGTGTGTGTGTGTGTGTGTGAGTGTTTGTGCATGTGTGCACTGTCTGTGTGTGTGTGTGTGTATATGTGCGTGCATTTTGTCACCTAATCATTTGCATATTTCTGTGGCATTTTATGCGTATTTATTTTTGCAAAGTTTTCGACAAAGAAAATTTTAAATGGTATTCCCTTCCCGCAATACAGAAAAGGGTATATTAGTTTGAAGGCAAAGGCATATACTAAGCTGGATATATATAAATTATTTAATAAAAATTCATTTCTCTATGTATTTATATAAACACTTTGTAAGGTCTCATTTCTTAAAAATAAAATGTAATTAAACAAAAAAAAATATTTTAAAATATTTAGAAAATAAATAAATAAATTTATTCATTTATATGTATTATTTATATAAATTAATGTAATTAAAATTTTCTTTTTTTCTTGTTTAGTAAACTTTTTAGTTTTTAAATCTTCCAAAATTCCAATTATGTTGTATATAATATATATATCATATATATATATATATATATATATAATATATATCATATATATATAATATATATACATATATCAAACTAAGCTCCCTTTCGTCTAAAATTTTCGCTGCATCAAGATGCAAGAGGAAGCACTATGTAAGCTTCAATGCAATGAAGGTAAAAGCGCAGCGCATGATTTTTCCTTCACTGTCACGCCCACCTGCCACGCCTGCAGGCAGCCAGCGAGGCAGGCAGGCAGGCGTGCAGGCAGCCAGCATCCGGAGAGCATCCATAAATTGCATATTTTAAAAGTGTCGTAAATTTTGCGTAGGTGCGAAAACCAACTCTGAAATTGTAACGAATATCGTGAGGCACACACACAAGCACACCTATACACCTGCACTGTTCACTCTTCTCCTCCTCCTCCTCCTCTACTCCTCTCACTTTCCAATTTACTATTGCATACCTTGGAGCGCAAACTGTCGACAGGTTTTTTCTTTTTTTTTTTTTTGATGGAGGGAAGGGCAACGCGCATAAATTCAAAGTCAAGTTTTTGGCAAACGCATGTTTATGTCACATGGGGCGTGTGGGCGTGGCAGCTAACAGCCAACAAATTTATATTGCTGGATTCAAAGCGCTGCCAATAATTGTATATGCTTTTACAGCGGAAGTTGAGTTGAGCGAGACAGAGAGAAGGAGAGGGTGAGGGAGAGAAAGAGAGAGAGAGAAGGCGAGCGAGGCGTGGCAAGCAGCAATTGATAGACGCGCTGAGTAGCATGCCTCAAGGCAGCGAGACAGTCCAAATTAAGTGCATCCTTTGCAGCACAGAAACATCACACAGACACACGCACACACACACGCACACACACACACACTCTAGCATGCACGCAAACAAGCGCGTAAAACAGGAAGTCAAACTGAAAGAAATTACTTCCTATGCAGCAAGCCTTATTAAAAAGAACGAGCCAGCAATTGAGCGAGAGTGAGCGAGAGAGAGAGAGAGAGAGAGAGGCAGCTACATACTATATATTAAACTTATCAGTTGCATAGACACAGTTTTCTAGTCACTTCCGCTGGCAACTTGTTGCAAACATGTTTGTCTCTCGGAATTTGCCTGCATAAATTCTTTCGATATGATTTATGCCTGAGAGCGACAATGAGAGAGAGAGAGAGAGAGAGAGAGCAGGTGGCGGTTGTGTGACAAAAACTGGTTCGAAATGCATTCGGCATCCGGTAGCACCCAAGCTCTGGCATCAGAAACAGCACAAATAGCTCCACGAGGCGTGTTGCAAATGTTTAAGCATTTAAATTGCCAGCTCGAGCGAAGGAAACGCTTGTCTCACTGGAGTTATGTGCGTATTGACAAGCGAGCGCAAGGGAGCGGCAGAAGCTGAGGGAGTGAGAGAGACGGGCCAGGCGAGTTTTCCATTTGGCATGCCAGGCACAGGTTGCGTCACAATCAGCGTCAGTTAATAGCGGTTCATTCGTTTTCGCTCAAGAGTATCTCTTCGGCTTTTTACGGTCGTCAGCTCACGTAGTAGCGTTAGCTAAGCCCCCTCACTTCCCTCTCTCTCTCTACCTTGCCTCCACCGCCACAATTCACTCCTACTTCAATCTGGGCAAATCACTCACATTATATTACAGTGCCACGCCTTCAATAACACGCCCTAACTACTAGATTTGACAGCCCTTCAGAGGCACACGCACACACACACATTTATACACGTGTGTGCCCCCCTTTGAACTTTTTTCATTATCACATTTGCAACGCCGCAAAAATGTACTAAAAAAAATACAAGTCTAGAAAGTAAATAGACTGACAGATACCCTGTATATTTCTAAATTTATATACATAAACATATCTAACTAAGCTAAAGCGCAGCTAAATGCTAATCGAGTCTGCCTGCTAGCACAGTTATGTTTACAGGGTATCTCGCAGTCTCATATACATGTATGCATACATATATAAACATCTATATGGACAACTTTGTAAATAACTTTTCAGTCCATCATTTTCCTCATAGCCAATATACCCTCTTCCCACTTCACTTCCGCTACAGGGTATACAAATTGGGTTTGGGTTTCGGGTTTTGGGTTTTGGGGTAGCGCCGTGAGTGTGTGTCGCATGTGTCTTAAAGTAGATTGTTAATAGAAGTTCCCCAACTTTGACAAGCGCAGCTCGGGCGCCTCGTTAGACCCATCGAGCCACACCTACCAATTGGTAGGGCGTAGCGCAACGGGGGCGTGCCAGCTGCTGTTCAATTACATTTGGGCTTGTGGTGAAACAACGGAACATGCAGCAACATTAATTTTTAGGGTGTGCGTGCGAGCGTCGAGTGTGAGTGTGTATGTGTGTGTGTGTGTGTGGACAACAGGAAATGTAAGCCCTATTTGGCAAAAGTTGGGGAAATTAGTTCTCCAACAAATGCGTAAAGATAATAGAAAATTTTATTATCTATTAGCGGCCCAAAATCTTAATAGTTTCGGCTATATAATATATAAGGAGGCGGTCATTCAAGCAGATTTGGTAATGCTTAAAGCCCTCATTCATTCAGTCACTCATTAAATCATTCTCAATTTGATAAGCAGGCCCCCGCGAGCTCTGCTTTCTATTTGCTGTCAAATTATTTGCTCAGGAATTTAAGACTATTAAAAAAAGCAGAAGCAAGAAGAAGAAGAAGTAGAAGGACAACAGTTTGTTGTCTTTTTTTTGTTCGCTTTTGCTGTTGTCTTGGGCATTACGCAAAACATATTTTAAAATATGTCATACACTGCGAGGAAATTCTTCAGTTCGTTTTGCAGACCTGATTTAGAAATGCTCTAAAAATTTCTTTTGGTCTGCCTGCGGCTTCAGGTATGCTGTTCAATTCATTTGGGCAGTCCCCAATTTTTTCGCTCAGTGCAGCTGTGTGTGTATATCCCTATTTATAGTAGCGACAGCGGCGTGCGCACAAAATCAACAACGAGGGCACACAAAGACAAACCTCAGCTCAAAGGTAAACAAAAGCCGCCAAAGGGACACACGAACACGAACATCGCAGCAGCAGCCGCAGCAGCAGCAGAAGCAGCTCAAAAAGGTGCTGAGGTGGGGCAGGAGGAGCAGCAGGAGGAGCGGGCTGGCTCTTGAAGTGCTACCCAGGCTACAAGCTATTAAATTTTATATGTCTTGTCATTTAAAGAATTCCGTTGGCTGTTGCTAAGCGCGTCTCAAATTACCTTATAAATAGTTAGTCGAGCACTAAAAGTCGCTGACGACTTGCGGATGCGACGCTGAGATATTCATTCAAAGCTTACCTGCAAAGAGAGAGAAAGAGAGAGAGAGAGTTAGCATTAGAGCGAATGAATAGTTGACTAATTGTTAGATGGCTGATGGAGCTTCATGTTAGTTCCATTGTAAGAATGCCAAGCAAATATGGCCATAAATATTATAGCTAGAGCATAACTATAGCTAAGCTATGCCACTTGCGATTACAGGGTATATTGTATGTATGCATATGCACAGGGTATCATGGGGTATGCTGTACTAATTCACAGAACTATCTCGAGTCACACATTCGAATGTGTTTGAAATATTTTAGTATTTTTTATTTCATTTCAGTTGGTATTTGGTATTACTTTTAATATCAGCAAACATATTTGATTATTTAAATTTATAGTCATATATTTATGAGTGCAGTATTTTAGTATTTTTTATTTACCATGTCAGTTTTTGCTATTAATATCTGAGATTATATTTGTTTATTAAAATATATAGTATTTTTTATTTACCATGCCATATTTTGCTTTTAATGTCAGCAATCATATTTGATTATTCAAATTAAGTCATATATGTGCATTTTAGTATTTTTATTTACTTTGGTATTTTTTGCTATTCATACCAACAATCCCATGATGTTCTTCAAGTTTAAAGAAATATATTAATGTATATTAATTATAATATTATTTAGTATATTTTTAGTATTTCTTAAATAATGTATTTTTTTCTTTCATAAGTATTTTTGAGATATATCATGTTATCAGACTTTAGCTACATGTATTTTCTGTTATTTTCTGATTTGCTCTACGCCTTCTATTTGCCTAATGTCATCTCGAAAAAAGTATATATAGTAATATTTTGGTATTTTCCACGCATTTCATTCAGTATTCCTTTGTTTTTTTCAAGTATTTTCTAATTTAACCCATCAGGCCTTTCATCTCTTTTCATGCTAGTGATAACTCCCATGATAATTTCCATAGAGATTCAAATTGAAAGTGCATCTGCTTTGGATTCCCATGCCTTGGATGATGAGATGGCCACGCGACAGCTGCCAGTGCGCAGAAAAAAAATACGAACGAATATGAAAAACCATATGGGAAAATGTGCCAAAAACAAAAAAAAATAGAAAAGAAAGAAAACAACACACACACACACAGACAGACGACATCACAACAATCTGGTCACGCACATATGCTGCCAGTTCCCAGCCAACAGATACTTCATATATTTTATACATATATGTATGTATGGATGCACTTGATGCAGCGCGCAGCAGCTGACTTGCAGTCCTTGCCCATAGCCGTAGCTGCAGCTAGCTGAGCGTTAGAGTGTGGGAATTTCGCTATGAGAAATCCGAGTCGAACTGGAAGGCAGCTGCTGCCGCTCTCTGCTGCTGCTGCGGCTGCTGCTGCTACAGCTTCACATGCCGAGATCTATGCGTTAGCCGGCAGGTAGACGTAGGAAATGTGCGTGTGTGCGTTTTGTGTGTGGAACATGTGCATAGAAATGGAAATGGAAATGGAGATGGAGATGCAGATGGAAATGGGAAATGGAAATGGGAAATAGATAGCAGTGCATTTTGTGGATACACAAAATCAAAGTCAATGCCGAATGTCGAATGTCGAATGCCGAATGTGGAGCAAGAGATTTTAATTTGCCAGCTGGCTTGGCGTTGCTTTAGTTCGTTTATGGGTTTCCGGTTGGGGTTTTTTTCCAGCAGATTCTAGCTGTTGTTGTTGTTGGAGCGGATGCGGCAGCAGCGGCACTTTCGTTCAGTTCAGAGGTCAGCACTAACGAGATCTGCTCTTAAGTCAGTCTTTTGTTCGGGCCCAACGCCCACAATTAGGGCACAACAACAACAGTTGTTGAGGCTCTCTCGTAGGTGTGAAAAGAGTTTTTTCTTTTTGTTTTTCTTCTAATACTTCTCTTTGTACTCGCGCGTTTCGCCGTGCGTCTAATCATTCCAGGTAGGGGCTCTTGCTGTCTTGGGCCTCAAGATTGATGCATGCGCACGATAAGCGTGGGCTGCGATACTCCTTCTCTTTCTCTCTCTCTCTCCATCAGTCTTTATCTATAAAATACTTATGAGCATTGTCTTAGAGCGTTGACAAGTTGAGCACTGCAGTTCAAGAGCTTGCGCAATACCATTTAGTTTTCGTTGGAAAATGGGAAATAATAATGGGGAAAATTTGGTAAACTCATTTGGTTTGAGACCCAAGTGGAACACACAATTGGATTTGCAGTATCATACAACTAGAACTAGCACAACTAGGCGCTGACTTGGTTCAAAAGAACTGGCTCAAAGTTCAAAGACACCAAGAGTCTTAAAGTAGCTAAAAACATCAATCTTGTTATAGTTATTTAAATGAATTCGTTCCAATCAAACAATACTTTTCGATAGAAAGCATCGACAAGTCTAGATTTATCATGATAATTCAAAAGGATAATATTTCAATTTTAGCTTCAGTTCCTAAATGCCGAACTAAACAGAACTTCATATGTATGTACAATATATTGAAATTAAATTATTTTCCCATGGTCGCTTCAAAATTTGTTTTTCGTATTATCTACTTTTCTCTGATTGAAGTTTCAAACAACTTTTATTATATTCAGCATTAGTATTTGATTGAATTTCTCAGAAATTCCATTCATATATCTCTTTATTCTATTACTCATTTCTAAGTAATTTTATTCTGTTGAATATTACTTTCATTTTCAGCTCTGATCTGCTTCATGATATGCAACTTTTCTTCAGTTCTCTTTAATTTCTTACTAATTTTATTATGTCACTTATTGTATCAATATATTTTCAATTATTCATTTCGGCTTTTGTACACTTGTTTTCCTTCAACTCCAACAATTGTTTGATTCTTCTCCGAACTATTTCACACAATTTCCATGACTCTCTTTTATGTAATACTATATCATTGCATAGCTCATAATCCGCCATCTATAATGCCAATCATTGAGGCCTTATAGCAGCTCCCAATGTCCAAGCCCCGTCAACAATTAGCTAACGAATCGTGTACAAATTCCTTTCGAGTCAGGTGAATTGACTTCCTGTCGTCAATAGGAAAAGTCGTTAAAGAACATTTCTCGAACCTCAACCGAATGCGAAACATTCATTTATCAAGAGACGCGTCACAAATTTTCTGGGCATGAGTGGGCAACAACAATAACAACAACAACAACAACAAATCAACGACAGGAAGTTCACTTTTTTGTTGATTTGTTTTTTATATAACTTCTATTTATATACATATATTTATTATTATGTGTGCTCATAAATCAGAAGATGTTGTTAAAAAAAAATAAAATGGAAGAATTTACTGCGCATTTTAATGAGCTTCTGTTTTGGTTTGTTTTTTTTTTCTGTTTTGGTTTTTTTTGCTGATTTCTTGGGAATTACGGCGTACCAACTGCGAATTAAACTAAACTAGTTTTCAGTTTTCCGAGAGGGCAGGCGCAAAAAACCAAATTCCTATTTTCAGAGCATTGTTTTTTTTTCTGTTTTTTTTTTCCTGCCTCTTTATCTTGTTTTCTTTTAGTCTCTTTTTGCTGGTGCCGCCAAATTTTGCTCTGGCCAACCGAAATGAAGTACAAATGAAATTACACAATTCTCGTAAAATGTTGCTGTTGTTGTAGCTGCTAAGGCACAAGTTTCGACTGCGGCTTTAGCGCTAATGGCCAAGTTCTTTGCGACTGTGGAGTCTGCGACAGCCGCTTGGCTGCTGTATAAATATAATTATAATATTCTATCTACCTCTCGCTCTCTTGCTTGCTCTCTCTGTCTACCTATTCCTCTTCTCTTTTTTTTTTAAGTTCGCACAGTTGCCAACGACATAGGCAAATAAGTACTTAAAATGTTTGGCCAGCAACAAGTTTCGGGCAACATTGTTTGCACTCCATAAAGAATGCAAGAGAAAAATGTTGCCCAACATGCGCGAAGGCTGAGCAAGTGCAGACGCAAGCAGCAATCAGCGACAGCAACAGCAACAGCAACAACTACTGACTACAACAACATTTAGCTATTTGTCACGCTTTGACGTTGCTGCTGCGCTGCTCGCGTCGCTGTCGCTGTCACCATCGCCGTCGCAATGTTTCTGTCCCTGGCAGCAGCACGCGACGCCGCCGCCGCCGCTTAGTCATTTATTTATGCAGTGCTTTCGTTGTTGTTGCTGTTGTTGTTGGTACTTATGCTGTCGGTCTTTGACTTTGCTTTGCGCTTTTTTTCCGCGTTTGTCAACAAAGTTTCTATGCAGCTGCTCTGACCGTAGCTAATTGTTGCTCTATGGCTGACTGGGATGATGTTGCTAAGGTGAGTGGCCCCTCTGCAATTTTTGTTGCCATTACGTTGGCAAATCGCTTTCAACTTGTTGACGTGTCTGATGGCTGCATTTCATCTGGCTGTTGTTGTTGTTGTTATTGTTGTTGTTGCTGGGCGACAACAAATTGGCTTTACCTGGTATTTAGTAACTGTTAATACGGAAAGCTCAAGTGCTTTTTCCGTAGTCGCAGCTGTCGGAAAACTAATTAAAAACTGCGCACAGAGAACCGAAAAATAATGAAAAAAAAATAAATAAAAATAAAATATTAAATCTGTTGAGCTGACCATGTGGCACTCAATTAAACTCAATTGCTGTCAATTAATTAATCAATTATTTTCATTATATTTTCCCAGTTTTTCTTCTGACTTTTTTCTACTCCTTTTTTATGTTTTTCATTTAATGTTTGCTTTAATTTGGGCCCAGCTGTTTGTGGGTGGTGTCTGGCCGACTCTTGACAGTTTTTATTTCTTTTTTTTTTATTCTATATGTTCAAATAACAAAGAGATGTGCGTGTGTGTGTGTAGTCTACGTGTGTGGGCATGCGTTAAAAGTGATTCTTAATGTTTTACATAGGGTATATGCAATGGAGTGTATGCACGTACATACGTGATATAGTTGGATGGTCTACTGATAAGGCTAATGTGATATGCAAGTTAATTATTTAGTTAAGATACGAAAGTATCTGTAAGATACAAAAGTATCTGTAAGCTGTAAAAAGTATCTGTAGACATACTTATTAGGTTCTTAAATAGGAGATAAATCTAAATCGATCTATTAAATACATGATAATCTTTCCATCATAAATGTATCTAAAAGATACAAAAGTATCTATTATATTGCTATGCAAAAACCAACTCGAATACCTAATTCGGCAAATAATGAGCTAATAGGGTATCGTTCTAAGCATTATAGGGTATTCGCCCATTCTCGGCTCGGCTCGGCCGCCTCGCAGCCCAACAGCTTGAGCCAAAGAGTGCTCAAAAGCTCGAGCATATTGTTGAAATTAATTAAATATCGCTCTCAAATTATGCACAACATTTACAGAGCACTCTCGCAGTGGACGAGTTTAAAGAGCTGCAGCTAAATATAAATTTTGTCTTTACACATTTCTGGCGCTGCACCAGAAAACTTTTATTGAAAGCCTGTCATATTTTATGGCGCAGCCAAAAAATAAAAACAAAATAGAAACAACACAAAACTGTTGCCGCATCATAAATATTAAAAAACAAAAAAGCACAAGAAGCAGCAGAAATCTATGTAAAAATCGCATAAACCTTTCAGCATTCAGCGGAAATTATAAATTCAGAGCAAAGTTGCTGTTTTGTTCTCGATTCTTTTTCGCTTACACAATTACAAAAGGTAAACTAAAATTCTATGGAACTGGCAGCGAGCATTGTTTCACCTGTCAATAAGCGATTGCAACAAGGCAAAAGCTGGAAGCCAACAAATGCTGCAATATCTAGTATCGAATTGGGCGGCTGCCTTTAATTATGTGAAAAATGTGTGGAAAAGTGATTTCAATGGGTGAGTTTTCCCAGAGCTAAGCGCTGCCATTAGAGACAAGGTTGCAACGACTGTGTCTCTCTGTGTGTGTGTGTGTGTGTGTGAGTAGATAAAGCAACAAATTGCATATTTGTTCGAATAAATCATAAAGCATTTCAAGTATTTGAAACACAAAATAAAAAGATATGCTAAGAGCAGCCACCACAACTGCAACAGACTCGAACAACAACAATGAGAGCCCACATATGTGTCTGAGGAATACGAACAAAAACAAAAACAAGAGCAAGAATTCCAAGAAGAAGACCTGAAACAACTCAGCCGCAACTTAATGAAGTTATGCCACGAGGGGGAAAACTGAAAACAGTTTTCAGTCTTGGCAAAAGGGTCGCAGCTCATATTAAAAAAGATATAGCAACTGTTCATAAATTCATATATACATATGTATATATATATATAAATATATCTGCTTGTATAGGCATAGATATATGCTGCACTTAAGCGTCAACAATTAATTTCTCTTGCTGTCGATTAAGTTGCTTTTTCTACATTTTATTTTAAGATTCCATAGAGCTCGAGCACTATTTCTGGCCGCAGTGTGGGAGTTCAAGCAGCTCATTTCAGATAAAATTCAATGTAAAG
This sequence comes from Drosophila navojoa, assembly GCF_054131105.1. NCBI lineage: Eukaryota > Metazoa > Arthropoda > Insecta > Diptera > Drosophilidae > Drosophila > Drosophila navojoa. The sequence continues at coordinate 7,223,541 of NC_142891.1, read as the reverse complement.
AATGATGTGTCATTATGTAGAGCTGCAGCAGCAACAGCAACAACAACAACAACAACAGCAGCAGCAGCAGCATCAGTGCAGTGGCTCAAGGCAAATGCTATCAATTGTTTGCAATTGCTATTATTACATTTAACTCGAACCTTGAGCCCAGATTAAAATTCTTGCTAAGTTTTTATAAAGATAAAAACATATTTCAGCAAAAAATTGATATCAACTTGTTCGCTGCTCATGCCAAAATGTTTTGTGAACGCACAATTAAGTCGCCTGGGCGCTTGGCCCATAAGATTGTGGCCAACGTGGAAAGCTTGCCTTATATGCTTCCTGCTCTTTACTCGCTTCCTCTCCCTCTATCTTTCTCTCTCTCTATTTATATATGTATATCTCACGCCTCTGTCATCATGTGTTGGGCCAAGGAAGAAGACGTCAACTTGTCACTTGACTGCAACAACAACAACAACAACAACAACAACAGCAACAGCAGTAACTGCCTTTAAGTTGTTTAATTTGTCAAAGCGTGCGAGAGGAAGCTATAAACTGAAATATGCAAAGTCCACGTTGGGTAGAACGAAGCCAAGATACACTAACTGAACCGGTTTCTGTTAGCATGCTGAAGCTTCGAAGACTTAAGCAAATACTGAAGATTTTCGAAAATTAAATTGTAATTAAAAATTGAAAAGTTTATATCTAAAAATTATAATAAATATAAATTTTTATATTTTTACTTACAGTCGAATTTCCCATATTTATAATATATTTAAAAAAAAAATTATTATATATTCAATGTAATATAGCTGAATATAATTAATAGTTGTCAATCAATTACTATTAAATAATAAATTATTATTATTATTATTTGATTTTGTGTAGTGTAATATGTATAAAATTTATTGAGATAAATATAAAAAAATAAATAATAAATAGGTGCGCTGATGCAATGTTTGAAATCATTTGCAAGACTAGCCAAAAAAGAACGCAAAAATAATAATATATTAATAATAATGAAAATATAATTCGAACAAAAGGTCCAACAAATATATATTAAATTAAATAACAAAAAATTATTAATTAATAAATAATAAATAAAATAAAATTAAAAAGGAATAATTAATTCAAGTAAATTTATTAATGTAAAAAATATGTATACATTTATTAAAAAATAAAATTCCATAAAATAAATTAAGTAAAATATAAATAAATATAAATAAATATAAAATATATATATATATATATATATATATATATATATATATATATATATATATATATATATATATATATATATATATTGTGAATTAAATTATTATATAAATACATACATAATTTTTAAAATATTCAAAAGTTAAATAAAACAAATATTTAAAAAAAATTGCAAATAAAAAAACAAATATTTATAAATTAAATGCAGTCAAATAAATGTAGCTGATTTCATTAATGATAATTTGTATTAATTGCAAATGAAATTAAACAAATGTAAGTTCCAAATCTCTCAACATATGCTTTGGTTTTGCCTTGCTCCAGTTGCAAGCCCAAATGTTTAAGCCCTGTTAAAACTCTCAAGATCTCTTGGCAAAAAAATGCAGTTGGGATTGCGCAGAGTTTAGTATAAATACAATTTTTTGTTCGTTTATCCTTGTTTTTTTTATTTATTTTTTTTTTCAGTCTGTTATTTTTTGCTTTTGGTATTTTACAAGCTGCGCTGTGTCTGTGCCAAGTGTTTGTGCAGTTAGCCGCTTGGCAGTGACTGATGTGCAGAAATTAATCACGCTCAAATAGAGCGCCAAGTGGACATCAGCTTTTTTTAGTTTAGCTTTTTTTCCTTTTGCTTTTGTTTTATGGAATTTGCTTTGGTTTTTGGTTGTTTTTTGGGCGTTTACATAGCCTTTTAAACAGAGGCGCTTCCGGCCTTAACCCTTACAATGAACAACGGGTGTTAAGGTGCACGCATATCGATTACGAGAGAGAGAGAGAGGGAAGGAAAGAGAGGGGCGCGGGGGAGCGAGTACGAGAGTGAGAGTCATTGCTGCAGTTGAACAGTTAATGAATCCAAGCAAAAGGAGAGACAGGCCAAGAGAGACAGAGAGGGAGTGAGTGAGGGAGAGGGGAGAGGGAAAAAAACTGCAAGTCAATCAAGTTGTGCGTTGGGCACATTCCCACAGTGCATTAAAGTCAAGGCAACAACAGAGCCCCACACATACCACAAGGCAGCAACAACAGCCCGCCGCCCCTGAGATACCCTAGCCTTAGCCAAGTCAGGATTTGCAGCTGGGAACACGGAATGGGAATCGGCAGCTAGCTGCTCCGCCTCGCTCACATTTTGCGGTTTACATTTACAGCTCGAGAGCAGCCGTTGGGCGTGAGAATTTGTCGCACAATTTTCGCTTTTTTTTTGCTGTTGTTGTCTTTCTTATCTTGTGTTGCTTCACTTCTTCGCCACTAGGTGAGGGCGGCTAAGGTAATGTAGAAAGCCAAGCTTTAATCGCATTTAAAGCTGGAGCCTCAACGAAAGTTTCATGTGCGGTCAAATCAAAAGCCAAGCAGCAGCAGCAGCAGCAGCGACTACTCGCTCTTGACCCTAATGAACAGCGCCGAGAATCGCCGAGAAGCGTCGCATTTGACAGATGAAAGTTCACGTTTGCAGTTGATTAGCCATTAAAGATGGCAAAAGACACAACAATTAATGCTAAAGAGTCTCGCTTAAGCACTAATCTAGAAAGTGTTCAACAATCGCTTGTCTTTCTTTTTTTTTTTTTTTTTTTTTTTTTTTATTTAGCTTACGCTTTACCTTGGCCAAAACTTAAGACACAAAACAGTGCAAAGATTTCGAGTTGTACTGAGATCCATCAGCAAATTTAATCTACAGCTCAATATCTTGGACGCTTCAGACTTTAAGCAATTTACAACTTTCTTTGCTGTTGAGACTAAGGAAAAAATGTTATTTAGTTTTTGTAAAATCATTTACAAAATATAATAATAATTTACAAAATATAATATTGTAGAAAAAATCGTTATAATGTACTTCTATGTAATCCTAACATTTTTTTTTATTATTATTTTTTTTAATAATATATTTTAATAAATATTTATTTTACCATTTTCAATCAAATAACATCTGATATATTTATATTTATTATCATAATTAAGACACATTTATGTCTATATCATATATTGCTATTTTATCTATTATAATCTATTACGTATTTAATTTTTATATAATTAAAAATCTATCATCATTTTAGTTTTCAGCTCCACTTTCTCGCCATGAATCAAAATTGGTTTTACAGCACGTATAACAGCAAAAAGCTTCGTTAATATTTATTTAGTTAACTAACCTTTGACTGCAGCCATTCACAGTTTTTAGCGAAAAAAGTTGTTAATTATCTCATTATTAGCTAATTTAACTTTAAATTTCACTTCACCCAACTCTAGACACGTTCCAAATGTTTGTTGGCAAAAGAGTTATTTATATTTAGAGTTTTATATAAACTAATTTAAGCATAGTGCATAAAACGTGTTCTCACTCAATATTCTATAAAAAATATCACCTAAATAAATTTTTTTTTGTTAATAATTTTAAAAATAGAGACTAACTTGAGGTCTAGAATTTAAAGTTCACACAAATTCTTAATTGAAATCAGTGTTTAGTGAATTATTTTTATTTGGAAATTACGCACATTCGAAGAGCATTAGAAACTAGATACTAACTTTACTTGCCTTGTCTTTTTTTATAGAATTTCCAGCTAATTTGAGCTTAGCCGGAATTCCACGACATTGATGAATCAATAATTCATAGCAAGCTCTGCTGCTGGCTTGAATATTTATGAATAATCTAACTAGCTAACGCAGAGGCATAGTTTTACGATTGATTAGTCATAGTCACAGTCAAATATATATGGGTGACATTCTATAAAAAAAACCTATTCAAATATCAAATATCAGCTAGCGTGAGCACGGATCATAACTCTTAATTATAATCTAATTACCATTTTATGGAAAATAAAATCTCTATTTATAGCACATCTTCATAGCCCACATTTCAAGCGATCAGACTTGCTCATTTTAATCTAATTTTATATATATTTTTGTATGTGTATTTTTTTTATCAAGATCAAATATACAGTTCGTGCTTGAAGCGATTATGCGCCACGTTCGATCAGATTAACACTTCTACATAATATGCCATAAAAAGAGCGCCATAATTGTTTTATAGCACGCCATTTAACACATTGCTGTTGTTGTTGTTGTTGTTAGCAAATAGACAATTTACCGATAACTTTCGGTTACCTTTTTTTCACTTGTTTGTTAAATTAATTGTTAACAAAAAACAGAAGCAACAACAACAACAACAGTCGACGACAAAGCGCCAACATTTTTCTGCTGACGCGTTGCCATGAAACAAAAAAGTAAAAAATAAAAAATAAAAAAAAATACAAATAAATAAATAAACATCTCGATATGCATATTATGGCCGATATTTGTATAAAAATTTACGCTGACTAAGCGCGCATTTAGCAGTAATTTAGCGTAGTTCGCGCGAATTTTTGAAAACGAGCTAAATGCTAATCAGATATATAAACAAATTATATACATACATATACATATATATCTATATAGCTGTATATACATCTAAAGTGAGAGAAAAAAACCCCAATTCGAATCTACTTGAAAATTTAGCTGTAAATTTTATTGAATTGCAAATCACTTTCAAAATTTGCTCATGACACTTGAGCTTGGGCAGGAGGCCGAGCGTAGTCGGCGTAGTTGAAAATATATTATTTAAAGTCCGGCTCGAAATGAAAACAATTTCCACACACATTAAAGGCAGGCAGAGACAGCGACAGAGGCAGAGACAGAGAGACAAAGAGCCAGACAGAGCCAGACACATACATACATACATACATACATACATATGTATGCAAATGCAATTGACAATTGTCTATTGTCTACTGCCTGCTGTTAGTACCATGTGCGGGCGTGGCTTTACGCTAACAGCAGTTCCCAGACACAATAGACGAAACGATAAAAAAAAAACCAACAACAACAAAAACAAACGAAAATCGAATATTATTACAAACGTTTATGGTAATTGGACAATTTCCGGAATGTACGTAACAAAAAAAAAAAAAACAAAAAAAAAAGTAGTCAGTTGAAAGTCAAGAATATAGAAAATAAAAAACGTCAGAGAGCTGTAAAAGTTTAGCTAAAACTAACATTTGAGCAAAGCTTGATTGATTATGGAAATAGAATATAGAATATGTACATACAAATATTATTAACTGTTAAACTAAAGACATTTTAAGAGCAACAGAATGGGAATTTAGAGCACAATTCTTTAGTAAAAATGTTTGAGGAAATGTGGCAGAGCTGCAAAAGTATATATATTCCTTGATCTGTAGAATGAGCTGAGGCTAGAGCATTCCTCTGTCCATACATCCATCCATTCGTCAATCGTTCCCTCTGGTATCCGTCTATTTGTCTATCAGTACGCTGTACATCTGAACACTAGCATAAATCTAATCTCTAAAATGTATTTGTATGGACTTAAATGTACTTTCCTCTATATAACAAATGCAATACCTGCTTATCATTGTCGCCCTCAAGCTGCTCATTTTATTTTATTTTCCATACCTAGTTTCATTACCAAAAATTCAAGAGATATATGCTAGTCAGACACTCTCGACTAGCTCACCCAGCCCTGTTTTACGTCCCTTATCTAGCCTCCATCTCTATATAACTCCCAGCAGCCTACATATCAATTTCAGCTCCCCACGATCTGCAGTTCACGATAAGCGAGAAAACCACACGGAAAACCCAATCCAAATCAATAACTCTATAAAGGCTAAAAGATCCAGCTCCAGCACAATTTCTTAATAAAAGACTCGCTACGCCACTACGTGCTTCCCATTGGCAATATCTGAATCAAATGAGCCGTATATCCTTAAGCTAGACAACACGTTTCGCTAAGCCACGCTTAAACAGTTCGCCTACCTGGACCTAGACGGCAGCCCCGGAGCGGGGGAGGGCGCTAAACCGTAACAAACCGCACTTGACAGTAGCTCAGAGGTAAAACTCAACAGGTAAAACTCACGTAGCAGCGAGGGTAACTCGCCTGCTGTGGGCCCATTGTTCGGGTGCATTTCCTGATTTTTAATTAGCCAAATAATGCTAGCAGGAGCGAGCAGGAGAGCTATTCAACTAAACGCTGCGCGCAACGTGAGCTGCATTTTATAATCCTCGAATGTCTCGCAGTTTTCACATTTTCCTCAACAGTTGTTCAAGTGAAAAATCACAGACAGGAAATTAATTCAATGTCAGTTAACAATCGATGTTCGGTCCGGTGGACGAACTTTAGCAACTGAAGAGAAAATCAAGTAACAACAACAACAACAACAACAAGTTGCAGCAATTAAGTTGTCAAGTTTTTAGTGAAAATTTCATAATCAAGCCAGGTGAAGTGAACTTTCAAGGTAATCAAGCAGACATATGTAATATATATACCATATATACATATATCATTATTAACTGCATATCTGTCATTATGAGCTGGCAAATTAGCTGCCCAAGAGCTTAGACAAACTGTTATTCGGCCTAGACGCACTTCAATTCGGTTCATTAAGACAAATATTCTGCTGCCTCTTGATGGCATATAGGAATGGGCTATATAGGCTGGCATGTTGAATGCAGCTCATATATCTGTCTTTATCTAGGGTATCTCATCTAGACTCATGTCTCTCTCTCGCTCTCGCCTCGACTCGCTGCCATTAAGAAGTTTGGCCAAAAATCAGATTTGTCGTTAATTAGGCATTTGCCTAAGTGGATGAGCTCTGAATATTTTTTTGTTGTTGCCTCTTGTTTCTTCTATGGATGAATAATGAACAAGTCCATGGGAAATTTGTTGAAAAGCAAAAGTTTGGCAAATGATTTAGATGAGCTCGATAAGAACAACTTTGACATTTGTTTCAGCTAATGAGCGAATGCAAATGGAATATTAAGCGTGTGAAAATAATATATCTGTTATGTTAAATAAATAAGTCCACATACTTGAGAGGAAATCCGTTACGAGTTACGCATTTTGAATTTGACGCGATGCGATTGAAGCATTCGATATACAGAGAAGATTTGATATAAACTACATATTTTGTCATTATCGAAAACACTGCGGGAAATCAAGTTTTATGTCATTCATAAACATTCGAGTCGCAGCTAATTAGCGGAGGGATTCATTATGGTATAAGAGAGACAAAAACAAAAAACTAAAAAAACGAAAAAACTACAACAAAAATCATAGTTAAATTTACATATCAAAAATATTTCAGCATTTTTCTTTGTTTTTGTAAATTGCTGGGAAGGTCTTTGCCGAGCGCTTTGTGTGTGGCCCTGAAGGGCCATTAATATGTATTACTGGAGTAGCGTAATGAACACATCATTCCCATCCACTGACAGCGACAATGACAAACACTTAGCAAACATTTATAACAGCGCGCGAAATTGTTGCATTCTAATGATAACCTCAGATATGCGAGGATGATGCAGGGAAACGGAAATGAGTCGCTCGGAGAAGTACCGTTTGGCCGGTTCAATCAACTCTGGAAAGCTGAAAGCCAACTAGAAATTTCCATCTCAAGTCAATTAGAAATTTCAGCTCGAATTTGATTAGTGAAAATTCTAAACTTTCGCCAAATGAAACGAAAAGAAAAACCAGATCAAAAATAAGAAAACGAGTCTGAAAAGATCTAAAAAAAAAAAAAAGAAATACGGACAGATGCAAGACTTTCTAGCGGAAACCCAAAGCTAAAGTGAATTATCGCAATAAATCAATTGAGAGAAACAAAACCAAAAACTGGGTTACTTCAAGCAGAAGCAACAGCCGCAGCATCAACTAGAGCCCAAGATCACTTAAGAACATTTAACAGCTGGAATGCTCCAAATGCCAAAAACTTACCTTTCAAAAGTTCAATCAAGTTCAGATCTTTTTTGGGATAATCCAAAGTGTGTATGTATGTGTGTGTGTGTAATCCCAAAAACAATTTTGATGGATTGTAAATACACTAAGAAAATTCACAAGGCCGTTTATTGTAGTTGTAGGTTTTTTTTTTTTAATTTATGGTTTATATTTTTTCTTTCTTTTTCTCTTATGTTTCTTCTTTTGTTATGCACTTCACATTTTTATGCGTAGCCAAAGGCGCGTACGTGCCGCATTATGCTATATGATATCGATTCCGATTGCGGCAGGAAACAGGTGCAACAGCCCCTTGACGGCTTTTTGAAATCACTTATTTTTATGTTGTTGTCAAATCAAACTTTGTCGAAAATGCACTTTCAGTTTTGTTTCGCACTAGAGAAGCTGATAAGATTCTCAACAGTCATTTGAGGCAATGAGAGCGCTTATCGTGATCAATATAAAAGAACAACCGACCGCTTGAATAAACCGCACTCAACAACGTTGCGAGCACAACTGAATGGAGTAGCGCTGCTAGCGTCGAGGGCTAGCCATAAGCAAGTGAACGAACTGCTTGCTAGTGCTCACACACACACTCTCGCGTGCCGGCTCTCTCGCTCTCCTGCACAGAGCCGGAGATCGAGCGAGGTGCCTGAGCTCAACCATAATAACAACAGCCGGCAAAGTGCTTGCAACATTTGATGCTGAGCAAAGCAAATGCAAAATGAGCGAATTATAGCTATATTATAAAAGCACTCTCTAATGAATTTAAGAATTATTAATTATTACTATTATACTTTGTAGAAAAATAACATACAATGAAATAATAACACTGTGAAACACACTCAGTGCTCTTAGCAACATTCTAGCTGTCACGCAACATTGTGCTGCATGGCTAGCAACATAGCATATACTCTCGCTCTCGCGCTCACGCTCACGCTCTTTTCATTTACCTTTTCACTCACTCATTTTGCTAGCCAGCCAGCGCAGCGTGGGTGCAAAGCAGATGTTGCTGCTCGCTCTCTCAACACGTAGGTGAGCGTGTGTGCATGTGTGGGTTGATTTTGAAGTTTTGCTGCTGAGCTGTGGGCGACGCTGTCTGGGCGAACTAGTTCCACTTGCTGCGCTGCTCATTTCGAGTAGGCAGCGCGCAACAAAACGAGTTTCCAATTAGAAGTGAAGTTGCGTTCAGCATGTGGGTTTTGTTTTTCGTTTGGGATGGGTAATTGCAAAGAGAGACTGAGTAAGAGCGGGAGAGAACAGAAATGCATTGAAGCGCCGGATGGGCTTGGATAAACACAAGTGGTTTTGTTGTGTGTGTGTGTCTGAAGTGGAAATGTATCCAGCGACATGCATTAGCAACATGTTGCTTGCAAGCGCATTAAAAAATTATAAATGTTCTTAGAACTTTAGTTATTATGCGCACGTTTCTAGCCGTTTATGGGTTAAAGACTCTTATGGACTTGCCATGAAATTTATAGCCATAAAGCAAACAAAAAATGGCTAAGATAAAAAACGCTTTAACTATGGTGCTACACACGAACAGCAAAATGAAAGTCAAATGCCAAATGTAATTTGCTGGCAACATGGTCATTATATTTAGCTATAATTTATTTGTTCGAGCCAACAACAAATGCGACAAATTAATTACATCAAAACCAAGAAAAAACAGTTTATAATGAAAGTGAAAATCCACAAAGAAACAACATTTATGTAACAAAATATAATTTTTGATATGCCAATCGAAGCGAAACGGCAAAAAAGCATTAAAAGAATATACTAAATTTGGTAATAAAAGATCTTAAGCTCCTTGAGTTTTTAAAGAATGTAAAGTATTAGTTAGCATATTTTGAAGGCTGCGCTTGGGCAAGACACATGTTTATATACATTTCATATAAACATATGCATATATACATGTTTCTATACATGTGCTTATGCAGCATAAAAAACGGTATTGACATTGGATAATGGTCTGTTATGACAATATTTGATGACTTTGATGAATCGATGTGTTGACAGGAGGAAAAACTTTTTTCTTTTTGCGAATTATGCGGAAACAAATTTTGAATTTGTTTTCATTTTTTGCTGTTGTCTTTTGGCTAATTATGAAACGAATTTATGGCAAAGTAATTAAGTGCTTAAAAACTCTGCGATTTTGCCAATTAGAAAAGGTCAACAAATTAAGAAAATAATAAAAAATATGACTTGAAATGAATACCAAATTGATAAACTATGTATGTATGTGAAGATAAAGCGTAGCTTAAGCTAGACCAGAAGTAGACTCTGCCTCGTCTGCTTCGTTTTTAGATAAGTTAATGGTAAACAGTTAAATATTTGTTTAGAACTGGATCGTATCATAGCACGCTTTTCACATGAGCGTGTGAAAAGCACACACAACAAAGAAGAGAATAAATGAAAAGCAAAGTCTAGCTGGTGCATGTTTGGAGCACAGTTATAGTTGTATATGGAGTATATAATTATACATATGCATATATATACATATTTGATGTGTGTCTGTGTGTGGAGTTGAGGCGTTGAGTTATGCCTGGAATGAGCAGCGCAGCATGCTCCAATTACAGCTGCAACGGCGGCTTCAAATTGTGTAATAACAAACGCAGCCCTAACTCAGCAGCATCACTCTGCTGTCTCCCTCTCCCTCTCCCTCTCCCTCTCTCCCTCTCGCTCTCGCTCTTTAACTCTTGCCGGCTGCTGGTAAATGGGCAGCGGTCAGCAGCTGCCGCCACAAACGTGCTCCAAATGTAAACAAAGCAAATTGTTGGGGCTGCCGTCGCATCTGCCGCAGTTGCAATTGCAGTTGCTGCTGCTGCTGCAGTTGCAGTTGCACTTGCTGCCGAGTTGCATCTGCGACGTCTGCCAAGTGGCAAAGCCACTTCCTCAATTCAAGCCCCTCGCTCTCGCTCGCTGTAAATCAAAAGAGCTAAAGTGGAAGAGGTAGACGGAAGAAAAAAGAAAAAGAAAGAGGAAGAGAACAAAAAAAAGCAGAGGCTTGCCTCTTGCAAATGATGCTATCAATCAAGTTTTATGCGCGCCGTATCTCTCAGATACAATTGTATCTGCCGCACAGCATAATTGAGTTCTTCTCTGGCTCTGCTGTGCTCTGCTCTGCTCTCAAGTGGCTGCTTGTTAGGCGCACTTATCGGCCATAGATGCCATAGCTGCCATAAAGCCATAAAGCCATAAGGCCTAAATAGACAAATGATACGAATCGAGTTTGACCAGAATTTATGTTCATTGTTTGCTGTGCATTAGCAGCAAACACCTTCAATTGCAGATTACATAACTTCTTATGGACGCGCTCTTGAGTTTCCGCACTCCCTTTTTCTTTTTCTTGTTTTCCTGCGAGGGGCAATAGAACTTGAGATTTTGATATATGTAATACCATGTAGCCCATGCTGCCACAATTATTTTCATTAAATAACAAATAAGCATATATATGTAACCTAGATTTTTGTATAAATAATAATATTTCGCATCTGACCAATCTAGAGAAATATATACTCCATGTATGTATTTACTTAGAATACATTCTTTCAAATATTTTATATATAGAATATATAGAGTGAGTAACAATAATATTCGGTTTTTTATGTATACTTTTTTAAAATAATTATTTAAAAAAAAAAAAAAAAAAAAAAAAAAAGAAACAAGAGCCAAACAAATTTATATATATAAAACAAACTAATTTTTAAACTGTTAAATAGGTTCTAGATAAATATATTCATATATATAGTTTTATATTGATTACAGGAATACATATGATCTCTGTTAGCTACATTTTACTGGGCTGATGCTTGGTAGGACAGAGATAGACTGAGATAATATCCCCTATCAATTACTGCTCCTCTACTACTATTATTCAATTCTAAATTCCTTAATTATAGTAAATAGTAATAGAAGAGTTATATCAATCTAGAACGAGGTGTGCAGAAATAGTGGATAAAATAGAGATAGAATGAGATAATATCCCATATCTACTACTCTAATTCAATTCTACTGCTCTTCTTGTATATACATTCCTTAATTGTAGTATACTAGTATTATAATAGCTGTATCACATAGAACGAGGTGTGCTGCAGGAGTTGTCGGAACTGGGAAATACCTCGCACAATGCAAACAACAACTGCTATAGTAAGTACAGTCATATTACCCATTCACTACTATTCTTCTGCTACTACTATTCAATTCATTCATTGTTTAATCGCAGTATAATTATAGTATTATTGCGCTGTAAGGATTTAACTATTATACTGCTATTATACCAGCATTAAACTGTGTATTATACTACTATTTTAAGCACATAGCACTTACATACATACTGTAGTGCATCTCTACCCTTAGCCGCAAGATATATTGATTTATGCACGGCTATCAGTATTTATGGCAAGTCTTATCACACCTACGATGGCTCTGCTTAGGGGCAAACGTTGGCTCCCCATCTTGCTCGTATCTTTAACTGAAATTTAGTACAAGACGAAAGCTGTGGACTCCTGCCAGCTGGTGACTTACTATGGAGAGCACGCCGAGAACGGATGGAACGACGGACGAATGGACGGACGGACGGATGGATGGCTGGACGTTGGCGCAGCGTATCATAAACATGAACTTCCGATTGCGACCTCTCAGGTGGCAAGTGCCACGAGCTGTGCCGCAAAAGTCATTAAGCCACACACAAAAAAAAAAAAACTCTAAACTTGAGCAGCTGAACGGTAACAACAACAACAACAACAGCTTGAGCTGCAGCTTGAGCTAACAGGTGCCAGCTCTGGCTCTCGTCTTGCTCATATCCGCTGTCAGCGTCTGCTTTTGGCCAGCCTTTAGGGCGGAAGGGCGGGTCAAGCGGAGCCCCAACGGCAACGGCGACTGCGACTGCGACTGCGACTGCGACTGCGACTGCGACTTTGGCTGCCAGCTGGATTAGCAGCGGCGGCCTTCGCATCATCTGCGTTTATCAGGTAACATTTTTATTTATTTCATACACATACAAAGCACGACTTGAGGCCCCGACACAATAGAATTAGTGGAAATGACGCGATTCATAATTTGCATGCGATCTTTAGTGCTCATAAAGATTTCTTAGATTTCGCTACGCATATAACAAAAGATGCCAAAAGTTCCCAACGATTTCAGCTGAAATGACCTTGAGAGCTGCTTATTGAGCGCATGCTTTGTAGTTTATATCGCTCTGACATATATAAATTGCCGTGCAAGTCTATATGATCATGGATGAAGAGAGGGAGCGAGAGAGACATATAGATTATAGATTATTATATATATGTATGTGAATCAATTAAATCTCAGGTGAGCTTTAGATTTGATAGAAACTAAATAAATGTAGCTTAGGAAGAGAAATGGATAATGTGAAACAGAGGGAGAGAGAGAGGATGAAATTGAGTGAAATAGAGGGGAGAGGGAGCACAGGAGGACAAAAGACAGACTGAGAGAAAGAGAAAGCAGAAATAGTGTGGGTCTACAGGGAGTAGAAGAGAGCGGGAGGAAGAGAAGGAGAGAGAGAGAGAGAGACAGAGAGTATTAAGGAAACAGATATAAAAAATTAAGAGAAACATAGAAATGGATTAAAGTATATATATAATATAGTTGATATAGAGAGAGAGAAAGATAGAAAAGAAAGAACATAGCAAGTAATAAAAACTTCATATAATTAATAGAACATCTCACTTAAGTGAGGCTTCACTGTGCGTCCATTTGCTTTGTTAACATTCTGATTGAGATCTTTGCTCTTTCGTGTTTCTCTGCCATTTTCTGCTACCTGTCTACAAATTGCATAACTAAGATGATAAATTGTTGGACCAGATTCATTGTGCGTACTGTTTATAGCTTTTGTTTGAGCCCGTTCGAGCCAAGAATAACAACATATTTCACTAGCTAGCCAAGTCAGAGGCAACGCAACGCGACCTTAAGCAACTGCCTAGGGCTTTCACTTTCATGCGGCTTGATTTATAGAGTTGACAACAATGCGTCGCCTTCACATTCGATTCTCGATTCAGACTCGACAGCTCGACTAGGCTCAGTCACCCACCTGGCTGCACAATAAATCTACATTAAATGACTATTCCAATTCGAGATCTGCGTAATGCGACGGGGTGGGGCGAGGAGCAGAGCGGAGCTGGGCATGAGAAATCGCTACGATAAGGAGCAAAAAATTAGATAATAGACTTTCGATCAAAAGCACTTGACGCAAAGAGAGAAAACTCATGCAGAAGTTGTGAGAGCTGGGTTATACCTGGCACAATTCAAATAACTGCTGCTGTCTTATAAAGGCATCTTCCTGTTGGTTGTGCTCGACTAGGAGATACTCTGCTATTAGCAGAGCTATTATTGCCTCTTAGATTTCTATCGAATGAGGTATAAAGAAAAAGTAAGAACTTTTATGATTGTAAATATTCTCTGAGGTTAATTATCTCGAATTAGCCCGAGTAGAAACTAAAAGCTATGCCCGTGAATGCCGGAAGATCTGAAAGAACTCTTTAGCCAATGTTTTTTTTTATTAATAATTGCGAATTGTGAAATCAGTTATTAAATGAAGTTTTTGACACTACATGCTCAATGGCGTGTTCTAGTTGCGACGAGGTTAATAAGGGTCCACGATCCTTTTATTGGGATATAGCCATGGGATCTCAGTCCAAGTCTTGTCCAAAGGCCCTTCACTCCTTGGCCGGTCGCCGTCATTTAGTTCCTCAGGCGGACCGCCGGCGGAGCAAACAGCGTAAACTATTTCGAGCATTATTTTTATTATTATGTGCAAAATACTTTTAGGTACTTACAGATGATTTGAAAGAGTAGGAACGTGCTTAGAAACATGGTTGCCATCGTTAGATATTGGACTGTGGTTATTCCTTCTGATCTTCCTTGTTTTATAGCCTTCGCTCGACTAAAGCGTGTCTGTTTATATTTGCTATGGAAGGTGGATTTGATGGTTAGTTGATATCTGAGATGGTAAATTTGGTATGCTAACCACATTCGTCATGTGTTGGCAAGTCTTATATAAGCAGCCCATTTTTACTCAACATCATCAACAACTAAATAAAAAAAAAACAACAACAATTATAATACTCCAGCAATTGCAAGCGTGTCGATTTTCGTTTAATTTGGAAAAACGAATTGATCTGCATTTCAGATGTTGATTTTCATTTATGTATAGCAAAATAATACGCATGCAACATTCAGTCTGCTAACTCTTTCTCTCTCTCTCTCTCTCTCTCTCTCTCTCTCTCTCTCTCTCTCTCTCTCTCTCTCTCTCTCTCTCTCTCTCTCTCTCTCTCTCTGTCTCTTGCTCTGTCCGAATTTGGGATATGTGTGTCAGCAAGTTGCTTTCAGTGTAACTAAACCTTATCCACCTGCTACGTATATATATTATTATTTACAAAACATTTACACACACACATGAACATTAGGAATATTCATCGTTGCCATTAATTGAAATTGGACTCTAGTTATTCCTTCTGATCTGTTCGGTTTTATAGCCTTCGCTCGACTAAAGCGTGTTTCTTTATATTTGCTATGGAAGGTGGATTAACTGATTAGATGATCTACATATGAGATGGTAAATTTGCTATGCTAACCACATTCGTCATGTGTTGGCATGTCTTACATAAGCAGCCCATGTTTACTAAACATTATCAACAACAACAATTATTGTATTATAATCCAGCAATTGCAAGCGTCTCGATTTTCATTTAATTTGCATTTAAGTAGAAAATCGAAATGCAACGGAAATACGAATTGATCAGCATTTCAGATGTTGATTTTCATTTATGTAAATAGCAAAATTGTGAATATATATAAGTCTATAAGTCTAATTGAACCTTATCCACCTGCTACGTATATATGTATATTATTATTTACAAAACTCTTTAGCCAATGTATATTTTTTTTATTAATAATTGCCAACGTGAAAACATTTACATATTAAATGAAGTTTTCGGCACTGCATGCTCCATGGCGTTTTCTAGATAGAAATTATTTGCTAGGCTCTGTAAGAGCTCCCCAATCATCCCTAAGATACGGTGCTGTCCTGCCAAAGGGCTCGTCAGTCGAAGAACGTGCTTTCGGTTCTCCGACAGGCTCTTCAGGTATCACGTCGCGACCACCAGAAAGATCGGCGGAGCAAACAGTGTAAACTATTTCGAGCATTATTATTAAGTAAATATATGACTATTATGTCCAAAATACTTTTAGGTACTTACAGATGATTTGGAAAAGTAAGAACGTTCTGAGAAACATCGTTGCCATAAATTGAAATTGGACTCTGGTTATTCCTTCTGATCTTTTCGCTTTTATAGCATTCACTCGACTAAAGCGTGTCTATTTATATTTGCTATGAAAGGTCGATTTAATGGTTAGTTAATATTTGAGATGGATGTAATTAAATTAGTGAATTCGGTATGCTAACCCCATTCGTCATGTGTTTGCATATCTTATATAAGCTTTCGTATTCCCAAGTGTCCTTGAATGTCACGTTGAGTCACAAATGCTTCATTCTCTTCTGATCTCCAACATCACGCATTCGAGTCAATCGATTAAGCGATAACCCACGAAAGCTACACCTGAAGCATTAACTACATATGTGCATACATATGTATATCGATATTTCAAGTTTGTTTGTTTCTGAAAATATAACATGCGGGGCATAGAACCTGAGATCAATGCGCATATTATATGTATATATCTCTGTTAATCGATTCTCATGAAATTGAAAAATTCCCCGATTGCGACTTAGATCTTAGAAACATTGGGTAGTCAGTCAGTATTACACTGTGCACAGTGTAAGGGCTTGGACTACCTCGCTACTGTTGTCTCTTAATTCTTAATCGATTGATGGGTATATGATATTAGTTATCAGAAAAGAACGTGACATTCAAGGACACTTAGAAATACGAAAACTTATATAAGACATGCCAACACATGACGAATGTGGTTAGCATTCCAAATTGACCATCTCAGATATCAACTAACCATCAAATCCACCTTCCATAGCAAATATAAACAGACACGCTTTAGTCGAGCGAAGGCTATAAAACAAGGAAGATCAGAAGGAATAACCAGAGTCCAATATCTAACGATGGCAACCATGTTTCTAAGCACGTTCCTACTCTTTCAAATCATCTGTAAGTACCCAAAAGTATTTTGCACATAATAATATAAATAATGCTCGAAATAGTTTACGCTGTTTGCTCCGCCGGCGGTCCGCCTGAGGAACTAAATGGCGGCGACCGGCCAAGGAGTGAAGGGCCTTTGGACTTCACTGATGTCGCATGGCAATATCCCATGATCGTGGACCCTTATGCACCTATACATAGAAAAAACCATTGAGCATGCAGTGTCGAAAACTTCATTTAATAACTGTTTTCACGTGAGCAATTATTAATAAAAAAATACATTGGCGGGGTCTGGCACGCCTCCCTCTGCCTGTTACATACTTTTATAAAATCATTATACCCCGATTTCCCATTTTCAGGGTATAAAAATCGATAACTTGTGCCGTTAGTTTTTTATCGATTAAAACCATTAAAATCAACCACTCGAAAATAAATAATTAAATATTATCTCCAACATCTTTAGAGCTAGAGTCGCCAAATCATCCAAAAGAAAAGTTATGAAGCAACTAAGTTCATAGTAAGCCCACACATCAGCCCATGCTTGCCATGTGTGCGTTATTATTGTTGTTGTAGTTAATGTTCAGTAGTTCAGTAATCATGGACTGCTTGAGCGGTTGCTGCATTCATGTCATTTTGATACTCGCCCAACAATAATTTCCTGGGAGCGTAGGAGCGTGGCAAATATAGCAATGGAGTATTTGTAAGCTTACAAATTATTGAAATAATGTTGGATGATCCTTGAGATATTTATATAGTTCAGATTGGCTTTGCTTTATCAACACTGCCGATCCTTGATTCGCAGTATGATTTGAATCGGACATACCTTGCAGAAGGTATGCATCTAAGAATTCTAGGCAACTTCCTTTTATTAGAAGGTTTAACAGTTCAACATCGCTCTGACTAGGGAGCTCGTCCGATCTATCTGTTTCTATTCCTGTGAATACGGATATAGATATGAATGCACATTGTCGTCTGCATTGTTTGCTTACCTTCAACCTTCTTGGCGGCCAACACAGCCGATCCGGAAGACTTGTTTCAGGCCGAGTCATTTGATGATACTTATTAGGTTAATACATTGGGTTGGAATTACTTCAAAGAACTTAAAGATGATTTGAAAGAGTAGGAACGTGCTTAGAAACATGGTTGGCATAGTTAGATATTGGACTCTGGTTATTCCTTCTGATCTTCCTTGTTTTATTGCCTTCGCTCGACTAAAGCGTGTCTGTTTATATTTGCTATGGAAGGTGGATTTGATGGTTAGTTGATATTTGAGATGGTAAATTTGGTATGCTAACCACATTCGTCATGTGTTGGCATGTCTTATATAAGTTTTCATATTTCTAAGTGTCCTTGAATGTCACGTTGAGTCACAGGGGCTTCATTCTTTTCTGATAAGTAATATCATTTACTCATCAATCGATTAAGAATTAAGAGACAACAGTAGCGAGGTAGTCCAAGCCCTTACACTGTGCACAGTGTAATACTGACTGACTACCCAATGTTTCTAAGATCTAAGTCGCAATCGGGGAATTTTTCAATTTCATGAGAATCGATTAACAGAGATATATACATATATTATGCGCATTGATCTCAGGTTCTATGCCCCGCATGCTATATTTTCAGAAACAAACTTGAAATATCGATATACATATGTATGCACATATGTAGTTAATGCTTCAGCTGTAGCTTTCGTGGGCTATCGCTTAATCGATTGACTCGAATGCGTGATGTTGGAGATCAGAAGAGAATGAAGCATTTGTGACTCAACGTGACATTCAAGGACACTTGGGAATACGAAAGCTTATATAAGATATGCAAACACATGACGAATGGGGTTAGCATACCGAATTCACTAATTTAATTACATCCATCTCAAATATTAACTAACCATTAAATCGACCTTTCATAGCAAATATAAACAGACACGCTTTAATCCAGCGAAGGGTACAAAACCAAGAATACCAATTAAAATAACCGGAGTCTGATCTCAAACAACGGCAACGATGTTTCTCAGCACGTTCTTACTCTTCCAAATCCTCTGTAAGTACTTTGAAGTAATTCCAGCATAATTCCAGCCCAATGTATACTTAAAAATACTGTAATTAGTTTATGGGTTTTTTTCTGCCAATGACGCATCTGGTAGTGTTTCTGTGAAAAAGTCATCGTATGATTCGGCTTTTAATAATTCCTCCGGATTGGCTTTTATCGACGATAGGAAAGTTGAAGGTAAGCAACAATACAGACGATAATGACAATGATATGACAATTCATATCCATATCCGTATCCATACCCGTATCCTACAGATATAAAAAGACTGTTAGAGCTTCTAGAGGAAGGAGATTGCCCAGATCCATATGGTATTTTGAGGCGATGGAAAGGAATAGAGCGCCATAATAAGAGAATCTTTAAAAGGCCAAAAAAACAAAGTGAAGCGGAGTTGCTAAGGCAAAGCCTCTCTGTACTATCTAAATATCTCAAGGCTCATTCACGACGGAATCCACATTCTTTGAATAAGCAACAGGAAAGAAATTTCAATACTATCCGAGAGGGTATACATCAGCTATATAAAGCCATCGTAGCTACTTCTCATCAGAGTGAATTAAAGCCAAGCGGGGAGTATCAGGGAAACTTATTGACGTCTCTGCTAAAACAATTAACACATAATGCATTCACACCTGAGCCGTACCCAAATTTAACACCACTTCTACAACAAAGTCAAGCTCATGTATATGGACCACTGGTAGCTTATTACTGGAACATCCGAAAGAAACCGTACTTGAAAAGTGTCCTAGAATCGGTATATAAATTATATGAAAATCACAGAGAGAATTCTTGGGAGAACGATGGGCTGAAATATGATGAGACAGAGTTTCTAAAAGAATGTCTTAAGAGCCTAAAATTATATCTCGATGCGTACCATAAAAAGTATTATGATTTGTTGACCTGGCTCGAGAGATCCAACTTATACATACTTCGAAAAGAAGTAAATTTGGTAATTAAACGTTTCAACAAACTAAACCGACCTACACCAGCACGCGAGTTGAATCCACATCCGGTTGTATTACCCATTTCTATTGTAAGTCCCGTGTTATTACCCATATATATAGGACAGCAAGTAACAGAAGAGCCGAAAACTGAAACAACTAATGTAGAATCAACAGTGGAATTATTAACAGAGCCATTTACAGAGGTGACAGAAACAACAGAGGCATTTACAGAAGGGACAGATATAATATCAGAAGCACCCAGCCGGACAGAATCAACAATAGACGAAACTGCAGTACCATATGTTACTGAAGTGAAACCACCAGAAGAAGCTGAACACCCAATAGAAATCACAACTGAAGGACAACCATTAATTTCAATAGATGTAAATGGTAATAATCAGCAGACAGGAGGAGAAGGTAATGCATATCCAGTTTATGAGGAGCGCCCCTTACCATCGGCTATTTTACATCAATTAACAATATTGGGATATGGCCAACTATACGAAAAATATATTGTTAGAAAGCCCCACTTATTGAGTTCTTCCAGTCATCATTCAATCAGGTATCCTGCATTCTTTCATGAGGAGTGATTCCTGAGAGTCTAGGATCTATATGACTATCGACAATTACTAAAAATGTTTCAATACATCTGAATACATAATAAAGAAACTATATTAAACAAATTTAAACAAAGAAAATGCATTTCTTTAATTAATCTTATCTTATCATTTTTGATTGGTGCTTAACTTAATAGCATAGCAGAAATACAAAATCTCACAAAATTATTTACTTTAGTTTAACGATATACGAAATGAACATCAAGTTAATAATCAATATTTCTTCCAATAAAATGTGTGTTCATTTCTCATCAAGAAACGACGCCATAAAAGCCGTTTGCTATAAAAATGTAAAGTGTTTCAATTGATTTTATGGCTTGAGAATGCTATGAAAATATCATATAAAGTGCAAAAGAAACATACGAAACGCATTTGCTACTCAGTTACAGTTCGGAAATGAAGCTCATATCGCTGCTCTTGGCTTGTTTGAGTAAGTTAGTCCACGAGCACTCAATTACACCAATTACTTTATATAATAGTATCGTACTAAGCCCTGTCTCTCATTCTCCATCCATAAAGTTGCGCTGCTCGGCCAGCTATCAGCTTATGATCTCGTTCAGGCCTCACCTGCCGATGAAATTGCCACCCAAGAGCCATGGGCCAATGCGAATAAATCAACAACCCACAAGCCTCCATACAAGATCTCTGACGACATTTAGAGGGCAAACAATTTATTATGAGTGTTTTACGCATTAAATAAAAACCAAGATCAAAATATGCTGCAGACGAATTTTACTGGAACTATGAATTCTACTTAGCGGAAAGGATATTTGAATAAAAATCGGAAGCTCAATCTAGGATTTTTTTTGTATACACATACATGCTACATTACTTTCTCTTGATTTCAGTAGGAAATTTGTAGCCTAATTACATATATGAGGGTAAATCTGAAAGGCTAAAAATCAATATACATATATTTAAAATGTCTGACTACCTAATTCAATATATATATAATTTTTATGTTTTCAGGCATCGGTTCATTCAATTATTATTCAAGTTATACTTAAAAAAAAAAAAAAAAAAAAAAAAAAAAAAAAAAAAAACAGTAAATGAGTAATTATTTTGTATAGAGGATTATATGTATGTGTTTTATTTATTTTTATTTTCTGCTAGACCAGTTCACCAAGTTCTTTATCAATGACTCAATTGTAAATTGTAATGGAGGAATATATGTATTTTATTTATTTGTATTTTGAGAGACATCGATTCATCCAATTCTTTGTCAAGATTTAATAAAACATAATTATTTGGTATAGACAACTCTGCATTTTATTTATTTGAGTTCTCAATTCTTGATCAATAGATTTTATACAGCTAATATATGCACATCATGCGTATACTTCGGCCTGCCTCTTCTCCTATATATGTACATACATTCCCTGCATTTGAGTGTAAGAGTTGCAATTCGCTTTCCTCTTAAGTTTGCCCTCCATGCTTCTGTTTCTTATCAGAATCGAAGGTAATTGAAATGACTTTGAAGTCGAGCATAGCCAAATGCACTTTCGCAAGGCTCAATTCGGTGGCCATCTTATCAGCAATTATGACGGGCTATAAACTCTAATTGATTATTGCCAGAGCACTTGGGCCAGTACCAAGGCTCTCCGATTGCCTGTATAAAAGCGATTGGAGCGATGCTGGGCAACAGTCAGAGACATTTCGTGGGAGGAACATGAAACTTCTAGCAGCTGTTCTGTTTGCATGCGGTAAAGTAACAAATAGATCTAGCCAAACGTATAATAAACTAAAAACAGTCTCGGTGATTCTCATAGTGGCAACACTTGCGCTGTTGCACAGCGTTTACGGTACACCGGTGCAGCCGGCGATTCCAGAAGCGTCCGCTGCCAATTCCAAGCCAGGAGCCAATCCAGCGCCCAATTCAGCGCCCAATTCAGCGCCCAATGCAGCACCCAATCCAGTGCCAAATCCAAAGGCACCAGCTCCCAATTCAGCGCCAAATCAAACGGCTTTGGTGCTCAACGATGAGCTTTCGAGCACCCCAGCTGAAACCCAAGATCCACTATACCGTGTCACTCTACAAGATGACAATGTGAAGGATGGCGGTCCAGTCGCAGTCAAGAGCTTAGGTCCAAGCAACAGCAATTCGCCAGGAAACGCCGCCTATCAAGGTGAAGCTGCTCCATCCCTAGATGCGGCTCCCAATATGGATGAAATCTCTGCCGATGGTGCAGCCGACCAGCAGGCCATAGTTGTCTAGGGAGAGGAGCAATAAGCAGCTTCAGGTAAATGCACACTACCACATGCAAAGCTAAAGCGCACACACACTTATATCTACATGTATGCATACATATACATATATATATATATATATGTACATATACCCTAATATGCTTATATGTATATAAATTATGTATTCGAATCAGCATGAGCAATAAATAAATTGCATTTGAAAACAAGTTGTTCAACACTGGGTTATAGTGTTGATATACTCCTCTATTAATAGCACTCTATAGTGCACTGGTTTGATATATCTAGGTCCAAGCTATAGAGTAATTCTAAATTGGAAACTTGAACAGTTTCCTTACTATAGAGGAGTATTATGCAGCAGAATTTTTGGTTGAAAATTGCCCTGAAAAGTGGGCTTATATCGAATTCCAATGTTCACTAGGGCATGGCAATCACATGCTATTCCCAGACAGCGAGCCCCTGAGCGGATTTGTATAAAAACAAAGGAGCGAAAGATTACGAAATGAAGTCGAAACTTGAATACTCTAAGCAGAAAGCAAAGTATATTTTAATTGTAAACAGTTGCAGTAATAGCTAAATCCGAGATAGCTCTTCAGTCAGCCCGGATTCTCATCGATCCACGATGCGAAACCTGAGATACCCCAAGCAAGAGCAACAAAATGCTAAAGCGCACAGGGAGGTGGTGGCAAAAAAAAAATCACTTACAAAGAGGAAGCGACAGCTACAACAAGTTTTATGAATGAAGTTACCAATCTCTGTAAACTTGAAGGCGACAAAGAAAGAAAAAACCAAACCAAACAAAAGAAAACAAAAACAAAATCCAAACTCAACCACAAGACAATGTAGAGGACGGAAGCAACGGCAGCGGCAGCTGAAGAGAGGCAAAGGGAATATCCATAGACCACATTCATTGATCAATGGCAGAGCCAGAGCCAGAGCCAGAGCCAACGACATGTTGGTAGTCGTGGCCGGGCTCATCCGCTGTCTGGGAGCATATCATTAACAGATGTGATTTAAACACGTTCGGCAAATAAAAAACGATTTAGTCTTTATTTGTCGGCCACATATACATATGTATACATAAGTATGTGTGTGATCGCAACTATAATTTGCCCATCAGTAATATGGATTTATGTATTGTCACTGCTCACATATCAATTTGCATGTTAACACGTCTGTGAGAACATGCCAACAAATTGCTAAAGTCAAATAACTTAATCTGTATATGAAAGGTCATTGAGTATGCAAAACTAGTTCGATCCATGGGCCTATATGAAAATAATATATATAAATATATATGTATACAATAAAGAAAGAGTTTTTATGATGTGCTTAAGATTATTTTCCACTCACATATCTAAATCTGTCTATAGAAAACAGTAGCTAATTCGATTGATATGCATATTCGCAAGAGTATAAACCTTTCATATAGATGCCTAGCCCATTTATTTTTACATACATCTGCACTAAATCTTAAGCTTATCAGAACACGAATTAGCACTTTTATTATTTTCCCACATAAATCGTAAAGGAATACGCATTTCTTGCAATGCTCAGATATATTTTAAAGTAGGCATTTATTCGGAAGTAAGAAAACTCTATACAATTAGACCAAATCCTGGCAGGCGCAGCCAAGAGCGATCTGAAGCCGTTAGCTGAATTATTCCAAGCAAAACTACAGAGATTAGAAGAAAAATAAAGAGAAAACTTTTTTTTTGTATTTGGATATGAGTAAATGAACAATTTCTGTATTACCTGGTAGCAAAAGAGTTCTCATTGTTGTGGTATTTGGAATTTGAATGCTATTTGATATTTGAAATTTGTAATGGTAATCTTTTAGCAACAGCTAAGAACACAAATCGCTTGATTTGCTATGGATCGTATTTTATAATAGTTTTAAATGCCATGAAAAACTCTATCGTGGCTAAAAATAACATATATATGTATAAGTATATATTTATTTTGCAACTATATGGAACATCTATATATAGGAAAATAAATGATCTGTAGTTGGTAGAGGGCTGTCTCGCTCCTCCGCGTCTCATTCCGCTCGTTACAAAAACCGTAAGTAAAACCATCACGCCAGAGTTCTATTCCCAACGGAGGGTATAGAAGAGAGTAAACATATAAATTATCTTCGAACTCTATAAAACACTAACATATCAAATATTTATAAACGGTTATATATACATATATGTGTATGTTTCTAAAAATTTATTTACATAATCTCTTACGCTCCACAACATCCTAATTTGCCAAACCACAAATTACAGTTCAATTTAATTAGGCACCAACTAATTGCGCAATGCAAACCGTAAATGCATAAATATGTTTTTATTATGAGTTGATAAACCGACAACAACTAAATCGAAATAAATTTAGAGTCGTTGGATATTATTATTTGTGGTTGGCAATTTTATTGCCAACGCCAAAATCAAATAAAAACATCAAACGCGCCATAATTAAAGCAAACGCAATAATTCCGTTCAATTATACAATATTACAAAAAATAAATGAGACAATTATAACAATAATAAAAATATAATAAAAAAAAAATGTAAAAAAAAACAATGCCGAACATTAATTACAGCCAATCAGTGTTAATGCCTATAAAAAAAAATATATATGTATATATCTATATTTATATATATATATATATATATATATATATATATATATAATGATATAAAACAACAACATGTGGTCTACATTAATGCTGCAGTCGAAAGCCGCTTGTTTATGGCCGAAAAACAGTTAAATCATTTCTCAAGCGGGCGTTAGGCCTGCAGCATTTGGCCAATTTTATGAATTGGTTCCCAGTAGCACAACTGCCAAACTTAGGGCCTATCACACGCATACATAATTTTAGATTTTTCGCAATCAGTTTTTGTGTATAAATAATAAAATAGTAGTATAAATAATATAAATATAAACTATAAAGAATAAGAGAAATATTTTAATTTATTTCGATATAATATATTTTAATTGAAATAGTAAATATATATAATATTCGTAATTTAAGATATATTTCTTTGTTCATTTATTTCAATTAATATTATATAATAAAAAGATTATTATTATTATAATTTTATATAATTAAACTGAAATGACTGTGCATAATTATTAATTAAATATAATGATAATAACATTAATTATTTAAAAAGTATTTCGCAAGTGCATTTATTTCAAATATGACTTTATAAAGTAAATATAATCTATCTTAAATAAATATGATTATAAAATAGTTTTAATATTTATAAATAATAATTTAATATATCATACTTAGTACTTTAATAAAATGATAATACTCATAATAATTAAAACACGTCTTTTAATTAACTTCGCTATTATTTCCTCTCATATATTCAACAAAATTCTATTTCAAATTTGAAAACATTTTCGTATAGTGTAGACTCAATTAAATGCCTCATTTGCTCAATATGTTCTAAATTTGATGGCCTGCCTGCTGTGCTGGGAGCTTTCAACACAATTTTTTGTCAACTGATGCGGGCAGTTGTCGCCGCTGTAATTGAACTGAAGAGTCGCAGTCGGCGTCAGAGTCGGAGTCGGAGTCATAGTCGGAGTCGGAGTCGGAGTCAGCCTCTGCGTCAGAGTCGGTTGCATAAAGCCTCACTCTGAGGCGAATCATTAGAGCTAATCATGCTGAATGCTGAGTGCTCTAATCAGTGTGGCTTTTGCTTGGCAAATCAATTTGTACTCACACTTTCATGTTTTCACTTTCGATTCGACTAATTGAAAACAAATAGGGGCGTGTGTGGTGAGCGAGCCAGGGAAACCGCAAAAATGGCAAAATGGCTGCAACAACAACAACAACAACGACAGCAACGACAACAAATGGTAATAAAAACGAAAACATCAATTACAAAAGCTGCATGGAAATTGTAAAATTAATGACTGAAAATTGAGAAAACGTGAAACCACAAGAAATGCCGTATATATATAAAGACATAGATAGATGGACAGATGGACAGGCGTGGGAGAGACCAACAAAAACAAACTGATTGACAGTGGGTGCTCCAGGTTCGTCTATCTTTATATCTCTCTTTCCCATCACTCGAGAGACGAACCAAGTGAAGTAAACAAGCCAAGTGCGATTATTATACAGCAAGCGAAGCTAGAAGAAGGGTTTTTTTGGTGAATCGTTAGAATAAGTTTTTCACAACTGTGGTTCTTTATTCACCTCTAAACATTTTTTTTTTTTAATTTTTAACAATTTACATTGCCAATAATAATTATTAAAAACAAATTTTAATCATAGCTAAAACATTTAAAATTGTTGAAAACTTTTTCTGTATATATAAACATATGCTAGCGACATTTTTATATACTTGAACAAATTTTAAGCTAAGCTGTCTATTCTTCTAAGTTTCCAAGTGGATAAATGCATTCGAACGAAGCTAAATTTCTCGAGTTATCGAGAAGGCTTAAATTCAAGCAATTAACTGATTAACTTTTGTCTAGAGTTCAATAGAACAAATAGCAAACTCAATTAATTGACAATATTTATAGAACGTTCTACTGCGTGCAATCAACGTACAGTGTATAAAGCGAATATATTCATACTTAGCTGGCAAAGTTTAATTGAAATAGTTGAAATTTCTTGTATTCATATTAAAATAGTCTCTATAGAAATGTAAACCGAATCATATGTAGTTACTTCAATAAATTGATGGCTTGCCCAACTGTTTGGTAACTGAAATAGCTGTGACACATGCGAAATGCTGAAACAATTAGCCATTAGCTTTAACCAATTGGCAGCGCAATAAAAAAAATAATTGTGTTTATAATCAGCTTAAATTAAAATTCCAATTTAAATTGAAATTGTATTTAATAAGCTGTCACGCTGGCATTAAATCGCATGCAAATTCAATTAAACTTAAACCATATGAATATGCAACAATTTGTCGCTGGCAATGCAAGTGCTAGAAAAAAAGTGAGAGGGAGCGAGACAAAGAGGGAGAAGGCAAATAATTATGTGACACTTTAATTAACTTTGAATAATTATAATAGCACTGGCTAATGTAACTTTAGCCGATGCTGAACGTGGAATAGGTCCACATATGTAGGAATCTGGGATTGAGGGTTTCTTTTAAAGGCCCCTAGCAGAAGAATTCTATAGGAAATATTTCTAAATCAAGTTATATATAAAATTTTAAGACAGTTAATATTATTATTTCGTGTTAGCTCATGCATAAACATTTTTATATATAGATATGAATTTATATATAGATATGCCTATTCCAATTTTATATACATTTTTTCTGTCTATCATCTATACACATGCTGCCTATCGTATAACATAATTAAAATATTAATAAAGGCGTTATTATTTTCCTCTGTCTCATATAGTTATTTCGGCAAGTCAGCGCAATTAAAAGTGAATATCCACTGAGAACCATTGCCATAAATTACTTATGTATCTCTTCACATATCTATTGTATGAGGCTTTATCAACACAATCAACGATATCCGCTGCCGCCCAACAAAGTGTAAAAACTACATTAACAAATGAGCTTTGCTGAGTTGTTATTTTCAGGTGGGCTTCAATAATTCCAATTCAGATTCCCAATTTATTCGCGTTGAGCGGAAATTAATGATTGATAAGCAGCATCAAATGACAAATTAATTGATTGAATACCCCCACTGAGTATGGGCATTAAATGAAGCTTTGTGCCAAAGCAATTTCCCAAATGTCTCTGTCTCTCCTTCTCGCTATTACTCTCTCTCTCTCTCTCTCTCTTTGTCTCATTGTCTTTGTGTGTGTGCGGTCTATTTATTGGGAATTGTTGACCATCAAATTAATTGGCAAACAATTGCTTTTCACTTTCGGGATCTTAACCCAAATTAATGCAGCCAGACGCTGCTAATGTACCATTTCGCATAATGAGACAGACAGACATAAGTACTTATTATATTTATATATTTAATAATATGCTTACAAATTGAAATTGAATGCTATTTTAATTGAAACCCCTTTTCTATATGTTGGCCATTATTTCTACATTTGATTGATTCTTAATTAAATAATTTTTAATTTATATAGTATTAACAAAATTTGTAATAATTTATAATTTTGTATATTTAAATACTATTTTCAATCATATGGAATAATTTTTATTTTATTTTCACATTATTACCTATTCATAATTATTATATTATTTATTTCTTGTATTTTTATTTATTTATTTACATATATAAAAAATATATAAATATCTATTATATATGAAAAATATCTAGAAACATAAAATAGAAAATGCTTTGCCGTTTTTTATGCCTAGAATCCCATCAACCTTTACCTAAATTTTCAAACAACATTGATTTTGTTGCTAAGAAAATCCTTTTCTTGTAGGGATTTCGTTTGCACTTTCTTTTGGCCACCATCTCCCTATAGACTATACACTCCAGCAATTAAAGTCTTTGCATTGATCATTGAGAGTGCTATTAAATTATCTGCTGGCACTGCTGAAGGGCACCTCGGCCCCCCGCCTGGCAAGTGCTGCTAGCAGGTAGCTAAACAAGGTGTTGCACACCTGGCCGATGTCGATGGCTATGCCGGTGCTTGTACGGCCGGCACTTCACTGCTGAGTGGCCAACAACTTGGCCAACAGCTCGGCACTCGGCAGTCGGCACTATCGGATGACTTTTTGAATTGATTCCGATGACAAAAGAAATTAAATCGCATTCGTTGCGCCGCAGGACAGGAAACGGAAACGAACAAGAATGAAATGAATGGAATAAAACAAAATACTTTTGCGTCCTTTAAGAGAGAGAAAAACTCGTGTATAAATATCGTGCGGCGTCTTTCAATGTTGCCTGAAGTGAGTCTCCTATGAATGGCTCTTTGGCAAATTGCCCACGCTAAACGCAGCGTATTTCGGCCCATTGATGGCAAATTCATTTCCATTGATGGTTTTGCAATTTGAAAATATTTTAGCTCAAGCTGGGCGGCAAAGCGCACTGAGATGCGTGCTAGTGACAGCTGCTCTGCCCTGCACACAGGCAGCGAGTCCAAGTTGACAAAGTCAAACAGAAGAGCTACGACAATGGATGGGATAGAGCAATGGATCGGTTAGCTGATAGGCTGGTAGGCGTGGCTTGTTTGTCTTCATGTTCCGGCTGTTTGTCTTGAGCTTTGCTCAGCTAATTTGACTTGGCCAAACAAACAGCATCATGAAAATATTAACCCGGCCGCCGCCTGCGGCTCGCTGCTCAATGAATCGTATCGCAATTCATAAAGTTTACTTTTGCAACGAATTTTCGTCAAGTTTGAATTTCGCCTTCAACATGTTTTTCACATCAATCAAGCCTTATCTTTTGAGAGCAAGCAAATAAATAAATATATTTCATTTCATTTCAAGTGTTAGTTGTCACATCATATGCAAATAGAAATCAACATTTTATTTTTAGGCCGTCCACAATTTGTTTATTATATATTTGCCAAGTTGTTTGTTTAGCTGCAGCAGGAAATTTGATAAGATTTCGATTTCTAGTTGTTCATTATCAAGCTTCAATTATGCGAGCATACACATACACATAGAGTAAAGGCATTAATCTCCAACACACAATATAATCTTTTTTATGCTTAAGAGCAAAGAATCAACTTCCTGCGGCAAAAGGTGCCCTTTAAGTAAACATGCGCAGCTGTTGCCTTCAGAGCTTCACAGATGCCAACGTTCTAGGCGAAAGGGCCCTGGCACACAAGCACATATACATATATATTATATATCAATAATAAATCTATATGAGAGTGTGTGTGTTTATTGGCGAATAAATACTTTAAGTATGCATGCCCTAAGCTATATGAATACGCGAATATGCATAAGGCGTATGGAGAATAACGAATCAACTGTAGTGCTCTATATAGAAGTTGACAGTTGGCGACTAGTAGATACCCGGAACGTTGTATGTAAATATAATATTACGTAACAATTGCTCTACTTCTTTCAGGGTAAATTATAATTGCATTTTGGGTTTTATCCTAATTAATTATTTACAGATTACCCATCTTTATTTTTAAAATGTGATCGACTTTGCGGATATGTAAAATATTCGAGGTATTTAGATTTCAAATTAAAGGAAAATATACCTCCCAAAACATAAAAGATATGATGAAATAACAGAAACCTAATGTAGTCGGAAATTGATGAAAACAAATTGATCTAGAAGTTAAAGGATTACATGTAAAATATTATGGACATTACAGAATACGAAGACATCAAAGTTTTGATCATTTTATATAGATTTGCATTTAAAAAATTTAAATTAATTATAAAGAAAGTTTCCACTAGTTTCTTTGAGTGCCTAATGCCGTGCAGAGTATCTTTCAGTCAGGCATGCATGGCTAGAGTATCCCTTTAAAAATGTGTTACCATAATCATATTAAAAACAATTTGATTTGAAAGAATTTTCAGTTATTACTCTAATCTAAATTCTCTATGAATAAACACAATCTCTCTCTATCTATCTCTCTCCCTCCCTCTCTCGCTCACATTCAAAACAATTTCCCGCATTCCCAGCACTGTAGAAAGGTATTTCACATAAAGAAGATTCGATAATGCACTTTATTCCTCTCGGTCGGCAACATTCCAGAATCAAAGTAAAATCTGAGCCGAAGAAATGTCGAGCAGGGCAAATACGTAGCATAAGTAAATAACGAAATGAGTGAGAAGAACCGAACAAAATAAAATAAAACCGAAAGTATGCATAAATCTGTCAAACGAAACGGTGTCCAGCAGCGCAGTAGAGAAACAGCCGCAGACCTCGCTCGCCTCTCGGCTCGTTTGGTCGGCTTGAAATGCGACACTTTTGGCCTAAACGATTTCCAGTTAACAGCGACTCGGGACACAAATTAGAGCAGCTTACAGGTAGACAGACAGGCGAGATTGCGTCAAGCGGCGCTCAGTCTGGACACGGTATTTTATTAGGCGAATGCATATATTACGGTAAAATATGCGCCTCTACTTTATGATTTACAAGCTAAGGGTTAAGCAAAGTGAAGAGGTGCAGCAATTCATTTGAGTTTGCATATTTCATGAAAACTAGGAAATAAACTAAATGGGATGATTTACAAGCCAGCATAGGAATTTCCGCTCAATATTGCATCAGCTAGGCGCCTACATTTATGACAGTCTAAGGGCTAATATCTGAGGAAGAATAGAGAGTGCATCAAAGGAGGCGCCAAGGGAAGAGAGTGCTCGAAATACTGCAGGAGACTGCACTAAAGAGGTGCCTAGCTGTCCTCAAGGAATCTATTCATATTCAAAAATTAAATATACATTAACCGCATCTGCATCTGTATAGATCAGAGCTATTTGCTTAGTTGCCTTTATAAGCAAGTGGAACAAATAGCATATTCACAGCATTTTTAGTCTGCAGCCAAATTTGTAACGTCTATTAGCTATGGCTTTTGCGTAAGAGCCGAAAGACGACAATCTTACTGATGATGACAATGATGATGACTGCGATGATGTTAATTATGATCATTGGGACCCATTTCCCACACACGCTCTGGGAGAAGACAATGGCTCTCGCTTCTCATTTTGATTACATTATTATTATGATATGATGCATTTTTCGTCTTTCGGTCGTCGTCTCGCTGCGCTTTTTGGTCGCAGCTTTTCACTGAAATTTATGGTTTCATTTTCACATCAATCGCCGAGCGTATCCCACTCGCACTCAACTCAACTCAACATCCCAGCTACTCGCATGTGTTACGATGATTTTCAACGGTTCGCAGTCAGTCCCGCTCACGCTTTCATTTGCGTTCGGAAAATGACCCACTTCCGGATTAACATGCTCCGGCGGGACAGACAACAACTTTTACTGTCACTACAGTACACTATTGTTGTTTCTAGTTGTTGCTTTGTTTTTGGGTGGGGATGCATATGCATATACGCTAACATTTGCCATCAAGAGAGTCGAATGAAAATGATATCGGGTTTGTTACAATAGAGACGAGGAAACAGTTGAGAGGTTACGAAAAGAATTTCTAGCGGAAGAAAGCATAGGTAAAACTGCAGGAGAAAAGATGAAGAACATTGGGAAAGAGATAGTGATAGAGAGAGGCAAAAGAAAATCTGACAAAGGCAAAGAGAGAGATAGAGATGGGCCGAGAAGGAAAGACAGGGTGAAACAAGTACAATATATAAACAAAAAGAAAGACAGACGCAGAGAGAGAGAGAGAGAGAGAGAGAGAGAGAGAGAGTGAGAGAGAGGCAGACAGAGAAAGATATAAATGTAGAGATAAATAAATATAATATAAGTTACATACCAAGCTCTTCCAATAAATATATGTCTATAGTAGGAAAGGGTATCAAAACTTCGTTGTTGCCCGAGTTCAATCAATATTTTCATGCAGCAGAATCATACTCAATGGATCGCAACATCTCTTGGAGCAACAGCCCATAGAGCTAGAGCTTCAGTTAGGGCTAGGGTTAGGGCTACGGCTAGATAGCTGTATAGCTGGATAGCTAGGGATAGTTAATGATGTTGTCGCTTGGCTTGGGCCAGACCAAGCATCCGCTGTGTCCGGTGCATAATTGTTGCATGTTTGTTGCACTTAATTGTAATTTATTTGCCATGCCACAGAATGGAGATAAACACAAAGAACGGAAGCAAATATTTTCCGGTGGAAGCGCACAGGGAAATCTCCAACAACAACAATCAAACAATGAAAAAAGTGACAGACAGACAGAGCGAGAGGGAGCAGGAGGGGGAGGGGGAGGGAGAGAGAGCGCGAGCTTGCATTGATTGATTGCTGGTCTGCTCCACAGCCGAGACTATCTGTGGCTGCCAAAGAGTGGAGAGCATTTAACTGAATGCCAATTGGCTGTTAAAGAAGCTGTTTGCAAAATTGTTGCAGTTCGTTCGCTGCATTTTGTCGGCTTTTGCTTAAAGGCAAGCAAATACCAATGCGATCGATCGGCTCTGGGCCGGACAATCAATCAACAAAAGGCCCCAACAGAAGCCAAACCAAGAGCTAATTGCCAGCTAATACGCGAAAAATGCGAATGCGGCGATGCGCAAAGAACGCGTCCGACAAAAGGAAGCTGCACTTCCTATAATGGGCTGACTGCCCCACTGGCTGGGCCAACACCTGAAGCAGC
Source organism: Drosophila navojoa (assembly GCF_054131105.1). Lineage (NCBI taxonomy): Eukaryota > Metazoa > Arthropoda > Insecta > Diptera > Drosophilidae > Drosophila > Drosophila navojoa. Next base: position 7,189,532 of record NC_142891.1, on the reverse strand, counting down.
AGCAGCAGCAGCAGCAGCCAATTGGGGGCATCAGTCATCAATCATCAATCAGCAGCCCCAGCTAGGCCAGGCCAGGCCAGGCCAAGAGCTGGACCCACGGCTGTCGTTCGTTGCGGGTGCGGCCTTAGTTTTCACACTCAGAGCAGGCCTAATTGAGTGGATGCTACAACAACAACAACAACAACTGCTATGACTACTACAAAAACTACTATAACTACTACTACCACTACACACACACACATACATAGAGTAGACAACTCCGTTAATTAGCTAGCAGCATCCGAACCCTCCTCAAACACAAATCAAAACGGAAATTGTTTATTAAACAAATCTAGCACTGGGCTTTACTATACAATTACAATGTGTATATAGTATAGTGTGACTGATAATGATATTTTGATTGACTTTTGGTATTTCGAATGATGTGTGTATGCGTGTTATGAACACGAAAATTCCCTCTATAAATAAGCCAGATTAGATTACATAATGAACTGTTTACGCAGAGAAAGAGGCAGGAATTTAAACAAGTTTTAGAATAGAGCAGAATTATGCTAAGGCTACATACCCATAAATAGTATAAAGCACGGCTGTAATAAATATTATTTAGCTAATTATTTTTAGTAAACTAACGGTTTATTCGTGAAAATGCTGAAAATACGAAATATTTTACGATTATATACATATACATACTCGTATATAATAATGTTAATTAATAAATTCTTTGAAGATACTAAATAAATTAAAATGTAAGTAAATACGAAAAAATACTTATATATTTTTAATATTTAGGACTCTTTGGCAATTCACTTATCAATCAGAAAGTCATTATTATGCTCTCAGAGTTTCAATAACTAGAATTAGAGCAAAAGTCGTTCAACCATTAATTTCTCTTAGTGAGTCCCATTAGCTTAGCTCAAGCGCAGCTAAAACTCACTCAAGCAAAGCGTGTGCTTAGGCGTGGGCGTGTATGTCTGTGTCTATGTGTTGCTTGTTCTGTCTGTATAACAAAAAAGAAACGTCGAACGAGTGGAATGGCAGAATGGAATTTTCTAGTCGAGCAATTTATTCATTTCTAAACTTTTATTTGGTAGCGCTTAAACAATATTTCAGATTATATAAAAATAATACTAAATGCTGCAGTTATGTATGTATATACAATTTTAAGTTTTAAGATTCGCATAGCTAATGAGCTTAAAAAATTATGTGCATTTATGTGCTCAATAGAAGTTGATATAAAAAGTATTTTTTTATCTAGCAATTCTTGCAATATAATATAAATAGAGGGCAAAATCAGAAGAGAAAATAACTTTTGATATAAATATTATACTAATACACCAAGTAATTCAACAACAAATTATTAAGATAACTGATTATCTTACTCAAGCAATATTAAGTATTCTAATAGGTATTCATTTAAAAGAATCCCCATAGCAAACATTAGTTTTTCACATAACTCAGGCAAAGAGCTTCCCACCTGTGCATTATTAACTGCAAGCAGCTCTCGCTGGCAAATTTGTTAACGTGTCCATATGTGAACGTGTGCGCATCAAATTAGTTGGTTTTCCGAGCACGTATGCATGGATCTCATTAGGCAGCTTAGCTCATTAATTATGGACACGAACTGCACAATTCCCATAATAATGATCAAATAAGGCTATATATGTATGTATAGACGCTGTGGGAAATGCTCTTAAGACAATGCGCCTCCCGAGCTGCATATGAAAAGTGAAACTGCACGAAATGGAAAAGAAAATGGAAAAACACAATTGAAATACACATAAAAATTGTCAACATTCCGTTTCAGAGGCAGCCGAAAACCAGATTAACAATCAACACAAAAGATTCTCCCACACGAGAGAAGACAAAAATTTCAATTATGCAAATGAATTTTTGCGCCTTCGCACGCGCCAAGCCCCACGCCCCGAGCAGGCGGGGGCGTAGTCTCGGTCTAGATATTGACCACGGGCCACAAGCTAAAGTGTGGGCAGCGGCAAGTAGGCGTCACTTGACTAAATTGATAAAAACTATAAAGAAACAAAAAAAAAACCATGCTGTTGCTGCCGGAATTAGGCGCCAAAATGTTGCGTGGTGTCTGAGCAGCTCTAGAAAATTGATAACTCTCGAATGGGGTATGCCAGCCACAAATGGCAAAAAGCGTCGCTTAACTGCGGTAATCTGTAATCAGCAGAGCGTAAAGGCCATATAATCATTGTTAGCCTTATATGAGCACACGACATTAGCTTAGAAGGCGAACGGCATGTAAATTGCCCTGTTGATGGCTATTTAAATAATTTCAATTTGGCGCAGATGCGGGTTAAGAGTTGTGAAATGTTTCGCACAGAGGCACAGCCGTTAATGATAATTGTGATTATGATTGTAATTGACTAAAAAAAAAACAAAAGGCAGCAGCTGAACTTTCTATACGCAGCACCCACGAATCGTTCGTTATATCATCAGCATATCAACTCGAGATCAACTTCCGTTTGCAGCCACAGCGAAAGTTATCAACATCTCATTACCAGCAGCCTACAACAACTGGAGTCGCCCCCTTTCTCCACTGGGGGTAATTTCAAACGCCAAAACAATGACACATAAAACGACAGCAGCAAAAGAAAATCAAGCGTAACAGCCAGAGCTGTTCGGACTAATGTGTACAGGCACTATATCTGTGATATCTATATACATATATAGGTACTATATATGCACATATATATCATATCAAATGATGGCAGCATGTGAAAAGTTGTTTGCAAATTTATGTTTGTTTTGCTTCGTTTTTTTTGTTGCTTTTCGCTGACAATAGAAAGCAAGGCAACAAGTTGCACAGCATCGCCATCTCTCCCTCTCTGTCTGCCACTATTTTCATCTCTTTCTGTGTCCTATTGAATTACTTGGTAATGTGAGAAAAACAAGTGCAACGTTGACACAATTGCAATTGAGTGAGAGACACGAAAACGCGCTGGCAGCCAAAATCAAAATCAGAAGCAAATTTCAGTTGCTTTTTATATTGCATATACATGTATGTGTATATATATGTATGTGTGTGTATAAATTTATATAAATTATATTTATAAAATCTGTACAGTTGTCTTGTATGTTTTATAGCTGCTTATTTTCCAAGCAACTAAACCTGAAAATTAGGTCTGAGCTTTATATATTATATTTAAAACGCGTAATGCTTATGTGCATTTTAAAAGAGAGTGAAGCCGTTTAAGTTAAGTAGACAAATACTCGTTGTTTACATTTTTAAGTAATTGTATATAAATAAAGTAATAATGGTAATAATAGTGGTTTATGTGCTGCTTATTTTCCAAACAATTGAATGAGAAAATTATATATTTTGTTTTTCCAGTTAAAAGCGAGAGTGAGAAAAAATGTAAACAATAATATAAGCAAATATTTATTTAAGTATGAATGCATTTAAAAGCGAAAATATTGTTTTATATACATATTTAACACAAAAAAAAATATATATTAATATATTTTTTTAGGTATTATTTTGTATTATTATTTTTAAAAAATAAAATAAAAAATAAATAAAAAATAAAAATGATTATATTTGTTTAAAAATTGTTTTGTTTTTCTAAAAGATTTTGGTTAGGAAATTCGTTTAAAAAAAAATGTACAAAAATACATATCTATAGAAAAAATTATTATTTTTGTTTTTTATTGGATTAAAATTAAAAGGAATGAATGAATATGAAAAACACGAAATCGAAGAAAAAACAAATATGATTTACTGGCTAGCTAAATATAAAAAAAAAAAAAATAATACCTTTGTATTAAAAGATAAAATCACATATCCATAAGGGAAATTTTATAATTTTCTTTTTATGTATTTTCTATTAATATGTATATATATATATATGTATAGTTTTTTCTTAAAAATATGTAAATATAAAATGAGTTATTGACTATTTTTGGTACATTATATTTATAAAATTTATATAGTTATATTATATTTTTTTTTCTAAATATTTATTTAGTATTTAATATTTATTATGTTATGTTATGTATTGAAATAAAAAAAAAAAAAATTATTTTAGTTAGAGTTTTATCAAAATATACATATTTCATATGTCATATTATCTTTCTCGAAGTCTCTAGGCAAATATCTATCTAGCTAGAAGCTAAAACTTTGTTTTTGGGTAAACTCTGAAGCCCACTTGTTTGTTTCAAGACGATTGTTGAGGCTTTTAATTTGACATTTATCGCTTTCAAATACATGTCTAACTTTTGGAATAGTCCAGCCGTTGAGTTGAGTTGAGCCGAGAGACTCGCCCACAGTTTGAGCGTGAGATAACCAGATCTTTAGTACAATTACATATAACATTGATGTAGGTCGTCATCGTCGTCGTTGTCGTTGTCGAAGTCTTAGTCGTTGTCTCGTCATGAATTTTATGCCATTTATGGCATGACAAACCCGACATATGGCAAACAAAAAACATATAAAAAAGTCTTTTGTTTTTATGGTACTGAAACAAAAACGAAAAACAGACGCCCGCACAAATGACGTTGTTTGATGATGATGTATAAGCTGCTGCTGCTGTATTTTTTATTTTTCGTATTTTTTATTATTATTATTATTTTATATTTGAGCGATTTTAGGGCAACAGCTGAAGCTTATTTGATATGTGCGCAGATGTTTATTGTCCAAGTGGCTTTAGCCCTAATTCTTGGCCAAGTTCAGCTCCACCTTTTGGCAGCTAATTAATGAGAAGCCCGACAAGTTGGCGCGTGGCAACGTATTCAAAGCCTCATTTTTTTCATTATGCATTTTTCTGAGTCGATTTGTTTGTTGCATTTTTTGTTGTTGTTTGTTTTTCTTTCAAGCGTGGGCTTCGTTTGCTATTGGCCCCGAAAAGCAAGCGTTGGTTGTAGCCGCACAAATCAAAAGTTCATTCATTTAACAAACGCCAACATATCTCAAAATTTAAGTATTCCATTCATAAAATAAAACAGAAACAAGCCGACGCCGCCGCCGCCGCCGCCGCTGTTTGTGAATGAACATGGCCTAAAGGTGTTTACGGCCTTAAAACAAGCTGTTTACCATATGAAAAAAAAGAGCCAGAGAAATTCTAACAGCCCATTATTCTTAGTCAGACCATAAGAAGCAGCAAATTGGCAGCTTAAGCCCAACCCATGTGGTTCTTGGTTCTTCGAATTTACATAGCTTTTAGAAAGGTGAACTTGTTCAGAGATCTATTCTATGATCTACATTCAGGCGAGGGAATACAATAAAATAACTAATCAACAAGGGGATTATCAATGACTGATCGAGCTGCACTTTAGAAACTCCGAGAAAAAACTTAGAGCAGCCGAAAAAAAACTTAAATCGATCAACGCAATTTCAATGCCCTAGGGCAATTTTTGTTGTTGTATATTCATAAATCATTACAAATTGAAAAGCTCACTGACAGACGAACAAACTGGCTAGACTGCCGGACTGACGAGCTGACGGACTGACTGAATGTCTCAGTGGCCCAAAACAAGGCCAAAAAATGTCACCAGCGCGGTCCATGGAAAGTTTTGTAATAAAGTTCCAGAGCACAAACCCTGCAGACCACCAACTTTTGCAACTTTTAATCAATTAAAATACCCTGTAGTTAATAGAGCGTTCATAGAAGGGATGTGAGGCACTGGCCAACTACTGGAATTAAGTAAATAAGTAATCGCTATACTTAAAGTTTGATATAAGTGACTTATAGGGTATACAATCTTCAGCCACACTCTAACTAAAACCAAGACTATTTTTTATAGACATATAAGATTTACAGAGTATCTCTTAGTCGATTTCTTATAAAATGTTAAGCACTATAAATGCATACTAAAAATAACAATAAAAATTTAATAGTATAAATTATGGATTATATTTTAAATTGAGGTCCTTTTGGCAATTTGCAGGGTATCTATCCCCTAGTCAACGTTTTTTCGTAACTAAAATGTCTTTAAATCAAGTATGTTGGTATGTACGCACACATGTATAACAAAACAAAAATTATATATTTTTATAGGGCATTTCCTAGTTGAGCAGATTTAGTTGTTTACCTTTTACAAGAACTTGAATGCTTCAAATAAATACTTATATCCATGTTAAATATAGTAAACACTCAGATCTCAAATGCCAATTTTAGCACTACAGAGTATGGCCTAGTCGATCATTTGCATCTCTGTTTGCATTTGCCTTATGTTTTGGTTTTTTGTAACAACAAATCATAAAACGCACTTAGCCCGCTGTTTACTCCGCGTACTCCAGCAGCTGCCCCAGCTCCCTCGTCTCGCTTTCAGGCGCTGCATAACAACTTAAATAACTCTGGCCCCCTCTCGTCTTTCCCTACCGCCACCCCCTCTTTTCCAAACACCTCTCCAGCTGACCAAACATATTGAGCTCCACTCGCACCGCAATGGCCAAGAGGCCGCAGCTATGCTTTGTGCTCAATTGAAAACTCAGCAAGTTTTCAACATTTTTCGGGGGCTAACTGTACGAACGGGTCGGGAGGGATGTGGGGAGCTATGGAGCTGGGGCCACAGTGCCCCATTCGACTGTGCCGGCCGGCAATTGTTTTGTCAGGTCAAAAAACGCTGATTAAAGCGAGTCTGCGGCTTGACGGCGCAATATGCGCATTCAACTCCTGTTATTTCTATGGTCTTATTGTCGTCGAACTTGTAGCTGGCTCAGTTCTTTTTTTCTTACAAAATATACCCTAACTTTAGTTTGAGCTTATATGATTAGGTGGGTGCAGTTGTAAAGCGTTTGCTATGCAGTCCAATCAAGTAAACAATTGTCAAGTGAAATGATTTGAGACGATTTAGTATATTATATGACCTCAGAAGTGATATCAGCTTAATTGAAAAATAAATTTTATTTATATATATCTAATATATAGTAATACCTGTTGGACTTAAAAACTCAGCAATTGAATAAATAATAAGTTCATTAAATGGTGTAGTTAAGATATTTTAGCTATAATTATATTTAAGTTCTATTCAATTCTATTTATTTAGAATATAATGATATATTAATTTAAATTTTTAGTTATATTTAATTTTATTGTAATTTTATAAGGGATATTTTCATATTTTTATATTCTAGTTATTGAGAGGGTATATTTGAATTGATTAGTATATATTAGACTTATATTTTATATTTCATATTTATATTTTTATTTTATATTTATATTTATATTCATACTTTATATTTTAATATTTTATATTTTAATTTATATTTTATATTTAATTTTATATTTTATATTTTATATTTATATTTTATATTTTATATTTATATTTTATATTTTATATTTTATATTTTATATTTTATATTTTATATTTTATATTTTATATTTTATATTTTATATTTTATATTTTATATTTTATATTGTATATTGTATATTGTATATTTTATATTTTATATTTTATATTTTATATTTTATATTTTATATTTTATATTTTATATTGTATATTTTATATTGTATAATTTATATATGATATGATATAGTCTATATTTTATTTTGTTCAATGTTTATATTTGTTTTATACTATTTTGATCAAATGAACTTGCTTTTCATATACTACTAACTTTATTCCTCTGCCCAAGGGCATACGATTGTCGTACATACTCCGCACTCAAATAACTTCATATTGTTTTGCCTTTATTTGGGTTAAGCGCTTGAACAAACTCCAAGTCATGCATGGCCGAGAGTCGGCCAAAGAGTTGTCCGCTTTTTTGTCAGTTGCCATGGCTATATTTGTTGTTATTGTTGCTGTTGCTGCTGCTGCAGTTGTTGTTGTTGTTGCTGCTGCTGTTGTTCTATCAACAATTGACGCATTGCAGTTCTTGTAGAGCTTCTGGATCACAGCACGTAAATTAATGAGGGGGGGAAATAACGCTGAGAGTATTATAACTTAACATATTTGGAATTTTCATTTGATTTGTGGTTTCGTTTTTCTTTTGGTTTCGCTTTTGCTTTTGCTTCAATGAGCAATTTGTGGTGCGTTTCATTAGGCGTGAACTGCGCGGCGTCACGCCCATCCTTAAGCAGTTAATATGGGGTTTTGTCAGCGTATCAAGAAGAAGCAGCAGAAGCGGCCGCAAGAGAAGAAGCAACAAGTATGCCTATAATATTCAATAATTATAGCCTTGTGCAGCGAAATATGTGAGTTTTGGGAATTTCTCTACTTTTTTACAGAGTTCATTATTTGAACTTTGGCTTTATAGAAATAATTGTAGAAAATAAATAGAAGAATTTTTCATATTTTATGATTAACATATCTCATTAATTTATATTGTAAATATTTATTATAATGTTAAAAAATCCTAAAAGTCATATAATAATATTAATATCGTAGTATTTAAGATTATTAAACTTTATATAAAATATATAGGGCAGCTACTGGACAAAGTTCTTACAGTTTCTATATCTTCAGTCCGAGACAAATTATATAATTCGTATCAAAAATTGACGTAATAGAGAAAGAAATTCGCTGGTTCTACGGCACTATGCAATAACGAATAACTTCAAAGATTATGATTTTTTTTTTTTTGGCTTTGAGGCGTAGACCTAGTTGGAAGACAAAGTGATAAAAAACTACTATGCAGCGGCTGCCAAATTTTTTGTCAGTGCCGTTTCAGCATCCGCCGAATGGAGTCATGAATTCTATGCATTACAACAGCAGCAGCAAATGCCAACAGCAACAACAATGTCGCTGGCCTGGCGACTGCAGAAGCTTTTCTTTTTTTGTAAGCTCGGCTCGTATTTTTCTTCTCTTTCTTTGTCGTTCTGTTGAGCAGCGGAAATTATTATTAATTGCTTGGAATGTGAGGCCCACAAGCTGCCTGCCCCACCCCCCCCCGTCAATCGAGCTCCAGGTGCTCAAGTCCATTCTAATGGCTTCCGTTGGCGTGGCAGCTTCTGTTATGTTTGTCTAATCATTTCTGATGACGTCAAAAGCGGTTTATTCATGGCCAAAACGTGGCGAGTTCTTGGCCTCAAAAACAAAACTCAAACACCGAACGTACATATGTATAATGTATGCAAGGCGTGGATATTGCGTGGATTCTGTAGATTAATGTGGAGCAACTCTTTAGTTCAATGGCCTTGGCCACGCTGAGGAAGACATTTGACAGGCCAGGCGGGCCCCAAAGCTCCCAATCGCCCAGCAGACAGCGTGGGTAAGAATTGTAGCCATACGGCAAAGAAAGAAAAACGTGGCCAAGCGTGGCCAAACATAATGGCTAGCCGCCACACAGCTCCACTCCACTCCAACCCAATGCAATTGCAATTGCAGTTTGTAGTTTGTTGGGAGCCAGGGGAAATTTAGTCGAACGGCAACTGCAGCACTCCAGCGTTTCATATGACTGACTGACTGCTAGCCAGGCGGAAGCAGCAGTTGCAGCTAGAGTTGAAAGTGGAACTGGAGTGGGAGTGGGATTGGGATTGGGATTGGGATTGGAGCTGCAACAGACTGCGGCAGCCACAGTTCAAGTCAAGGTGCAGCCGTTGAAACGTGCCAGCTGTTTGCACTCCTCCTCCTACTCATCCACCTCATCCTCCTCCTCCTAAAGTCTCTCTAAGATTTACAATCGGAAGGCGGAGCTCGGAGAAGCTGTTGCTCTTGTATTACCCAATGCGCAAGGGGTGAACGGACTGGCATTTGCGTAATTGTGTTTGAATGCCGGAACGAACCTTTCTTTATGTGCCACCATTCAAATCGTAATGCAACAACATTTGCAACAAATTGATTGGAATTGGCAAATCAAAGTGGCTTAAATAGCGTGACCAAATAATGGAACTAAATTGTTGCTTGCATTAATCATAATGGCATTAGATTTGCTATTTATATTTGCATTCCTATATAATGCATTTATCACTTTCATATGATTGTTGTATGTTTGAATATTTTAAAAACTATTTGTTATTATTATATAAATTAGACAGTTTTATGAAGGTAATTTACTTAATACTCACATATCAGTAAATATTATATAGATGTATAGTAGTAATATTACATGTAACTATATATTTTCCACAACTTTCTTTCAGTTTTCCTTCCTTTCACCTCTCCTCGCTCGTTTCTTTCATTATAATTCACTCATAGTTCTCGTATTACATACATATCTCATATACGCATATTTTTATTTCCCATACACATCATATAAATGCTTATTTATTTCCCATTCTTTTGTTATATGATATATTTAGAGACATTATCTGAACTACATACATATTTCAATGAACACGTTATTCCCAATTTCAAAACAAAAACACATAAATACATTACAGTTGGCTGCAACTGCGTGCCAAACAAATAAATTTAGACATTGTTTTTCTTCTTAGCTCCCACGCTTCAAGAGGCGTCTCCATAAAGTATAAATATAAAAGCAGCCCACTTGCCGAATTTTTGGGGCCATCTTTAAAACAGCTCAAGCTGCACAAAATTCGCAAAAATATAACAGCATTGATACTCTCAGCTGGTATATATATCTAAAATGTTAATATATTAAAAAGTATTCAATTTTATCCAAAGAGGTTGAGCTACATTATAGAAAAGACAATATACTCTCTCTCTCTCTCTCTCTCTCTCTCTCTCTCTCTCTCTCTCTCTCTCTCTCTCTCTCTCTCTCTGTCTCTCTCTCTCACTCTCTCTCTCTCTCTCTCTCTCTGTCTCCTATCTTAAAACAGATTACTCACACGTTTAAAAGATATCTAGCTATTGTTTATATACACAATTAATCATATTGTGGGAGTAGTTTATTTGACCAAAAATGTTGTTTATTCTTGTTAAATGCAAATTCAACAAAAAGCAAAATGTTGTTATGGATCCAATTACTATATATCTAAGGCACAGCTGGCATAATAAATAACATACATATAATAAACAACAAGTTAGAAATGAAAAATCGAGAATGCTCGACTTAGATATACCCTGGCTAATGTAAAGAACTGATAATGCAAAGAGTCTACGCGTCTATTATATATATTTACAGAGATATATGTACATACATATGTATATATGGACCAGAGTTCTATTATATATATATATATATATATATATATATACAGAGATATATGTATATGTATATGGAACAGACTAGCTCGACACAATTCGACGGTCTTATTTATAAGATATATACTATATATGTATATATAACTTATACTTATAAGGTTATATTCCCATAATATTCTAAGTTCTCAATATCTTTTTTTGTCTCAGCACATTTTCATGCATATTGCATATGTACATATATATTACTTCTACCTATTATATATTATGTATATACATATGTAAACCCTAACATTACATTAATCTATATCAATAGATTCATTATCATGTAAAACCCACGTAATGTCTTTTGGCCACTCGAGTTGCTCAAGTTAGGAGCTAAATTTTGCACCTCTTCAGCTATTATATTCACTGTCTGCAATATGAAGTCTGTTTAGAACTTTCGACCTTATCGATCATGTGGGCTCGAGTATCTTAACTTGGACTGCGTTTATCTGCGATTTGTTTGTTTGTCTGTTTGCTGTTGTTGTTGTTGTTGTTGTTGTTGCTTTGCACAATGTTTGTTTATTTTGACACGTTCGTTGCGTTGGCGACTTTTATAAATTGCTTGATTTATTGTTTCTCTTGTATTTCCGTATTTTGATGCCCAGCGTCGCATCGGCTCGGCTTGCCCCCATTTATGATGTTGTCTATGTACATTTAGGGAGTATTTTTAGGCACTTGGCTGCTGCTGCTGCCGCTGATCTGTTTGTAATTTGTTTATGGCAACTGTTGGCTCGATTAGACGGGCGCGTTGACAGCCTCACAGCTGATGAACTCTTTTTGAAGCGGCGGCGGCGGCAGCAGCAAGCAGACGACAAGCAACATGTGTGGCGGCAACAGCTATTTGTATTATTATATATAAATATATATGTATATATATTTCTTCTTTTTTTTTGTTTGTTTATGCCGCGTGGCAAGACACACAGCATGCGGCGACAACACCAACAACAACAACAACAGCAGCAGCAACTGGAAAACTGTCTGCTCTAATGATTTTGACCCTGAACGAATTTGAAGTGGTTGCGGCTGCAACGTCTGCCACTGCCACTGCCACTGCCACTGCTCTCCACTATAAACATGTCAGTTCCCCAGTCTGGACCGCAACGAAAGCATTCACAAATCTCAACTATTTTTAAACACTCTACAAATGAAACTAGGTAAAACGACAGTCGAGTAAATAAAAAATACAGTAAACATCAATAATAATATATGTAGTCGACCAATATAGCATCAGCATTGCGAGGCAAGCATAAACCTGAGCAACAACTAAAAGTCCGTTATATTTGATATACTATTTTACTTTAAAGCAAACACAAAATCTATAAATCAATATTTTCAATTATTAAATTATTATTTCTAATTAATATACTATGACCAATATTATTTGTAATTTTGCATTTTTATATAATAAAAAAAAATAATAATATTAAAAGAGAAAAATTTATGGTTTTAAATTTATAATTTTTATTTTTTACAATATACGTTTATTGGCTTTTTTAATAATTTATTTATTAAAAATATTTATATTTATTTATATAATTATTTTATATAATTATTAAAAATATTTATATTTTTAATAATTTATATAATACTAAAATAATTTAATTTATAAATTATAATTTATATATTAATAAAATATAATTTATAATTTAATTTAATTTATAATTCATAATTAATATAATAATAAATTATGATTTATATATGAAAATTATTTTATTTATATTACTGTGGCAAATTAGTTAATTGTTTATTTAGTTATACATACTACAAGTTTTAGTAGATATAACCCAAACTCAGGGTATTTTCTGGTTACGCGTAGGCTCGCATTAAAATTTCTTGTAATTGCTACTTCTGGTAATTGCTAATATGAAAGTTTGAGAGCCTGCTGCTAAAATAATTGAAAAACACGGCAGGCAATGACAAATCGCTAACAAAAGAAAAGCCACAGGAATAGAAAATGATATCGAGTTGATATAGCGAGGAAGAAAAGACAAAGAAAAAAGGCGGCGTAACGAAATATTAAGAATGGTATCAAAAGAAGATGCGCAGACAGAAAAAAAATCAAAAATAAATATAGATTACTCAAGTCGAACACAAATTAGTATATAAATCAATAATCCAATAGACATTAAATACATATATGTATATTTAAAGATTATTATTGTTTTAATATTATTGAGGATTGAAATGAAAAGAAATCAAAATATTAAATAAAAATATCAATATTAATAATAAAATTCTTTAAATACACATTTAATATAGAATGCAAAGATTTATTTCAAATAGATGTGGAGATCAAAGAACAAAGATATCTCTGAAAATCTGAACTAGAATTAGAAAGCTAATAATAATATATTCAAAATACTTTATAGATTTATATGAATTGTATTAAAATATTGTGAAAGTGGCTTCGATTATGAATCGAATAGTTTAGAGAGTGACCACATCTAGCTCAGTGCCCAAGTCCAGATTCGACCAGCCCAATGCATTGGTCATCAGGCTGAGCAACTGTTGCAGGGGCACGCCCATTTTGGACAGCTCGTCGCGCAACGCTCGATACTCTGGCAGGGCGCGCAAGTTGATGAGAAGACGGCGGAACTCTCTGCTGCGTATGTGGCGCACGGCCGTGGCCAGCTCCTTGTCCGAGGCCAATTGTCGTCTATAGAGATCCCGGAGCGCCGCACGCGGCAGAGCATCGCGCACATCCAGCAGCAGGCCACGGATGCCCTTGCGACGATTGGGCAGCGGGCTGCTGGGCGCCTCTGAGAGCTGGGCATTGAAGAGCAGACGCACATACTCCATGTAGTAGCCATAGTTGAGTTTCAGGGTGCGGCACAAGAAATCCTTTTGGGCGATTTTCTCCTTGATCTGATTCAGGCGCATCACACGCTCCTGGAATTGCTCGCTGCGCAGCAGCTTGACCAGCGCTCGCACCTCCGGATCCTCCCGGGCATTTGACAGTATATTGCGCAATCGATCCGCTGGCAGCAACGGACGAGCGTTGCGTATGAGAGCCGTTAGGCCCCGTTCGTTGTCAATGGGGCACACGTTGCCTGCCTTGACCTCGTCCACTTGTGTGGGTGTCACTGGCTCCTGCTGCTCCACTGACTCCTTCTGTGTCACTGGCTCCTCCTGCTCCACTGACTCCTTCTGTGTCACTGGCTCCTCCTGCTCCACTGACTCCTGCTGTGTCACTGGCTCCTCCTGCTCCTCCACCGCCCTCGCCTGCCTGCTCTGAGGCTCGTCACTGGCCAACCAATTGATTTTCTGCGCCATCATCAAATCTCTTTCCTGAGCACTCGGCTCGCCGAGCTCGGGCATAGGAAAGCCAGCGGGAAACTCAAAGGAATCATCCGTTGTGAAAGTTTCCTCTGGCTCCCATGAGACCGCAGCCACCAGCAGCAGAGAGCAACTGATTTGTATGAGCAGCCGATACATCTTGATAACAATGGGAATACTGTGCCATTGCCAAAATGCTGATGCACTTTTTATATAACCAGCGCCAGCAGCAGAAGCAGCAGCACAGCAGCAGCAGCAGCAGCAACTGAATCACAGCCCGGTGCTAACTTATCTTATGCTGTTGACTCAATACACTCTGATATTTGCCCAACATCTTTGCAGGCAAACAAGAGAAGCATCAGAACAAAAAGTGGAATAACCTTCGGCAGAAGCTCATCAATCTTGCATATAGTATACGAATTCCACAAATAACCACTGGAATCCACAAATATCATCATTGTCATCATCTGTAGCAGGGCCAACAATCATTTGACAATTTATTGCTATACCCTGTATAACCCATTAAGAAAGGGTTGCCTTAGCAGGCCGCACTCTTCTTACTGCCTACAGGGCATACCCTTCCTAACCGTCCCAAAGATATTAAGTTTACGACTGCCTAATGCGTAAAGCTCCTTTTACTGTCCATAAAGATGGGAAATTGTTCTGTTTTCCACTTTCCTTTTCACTTATTTTAAAGCATATTTTTGGCAATTTTCTTGCGAAAATCCATGCAGAAATAATGAAAACGATTTTGTGTGGGCTTTTCATAGAACAAAATATGATTGATGGCAAGTCTATAAAAAACATAATTGAATTATATTGATTGAAAATCAAGCGCACCTGATACTATAGAAAATAGTCCCACACTTTAAATGTCAATGTATGCGAGGATTATTTGATAAATCGCTTACCTCCAGAGGGAACTAGAAAAAAAAGACAGAGATAATGTTAAATAATATTGAATATAAATAATATTATAATACTAAGTGATTAGGTTATCAATTGATGATTTTAAGTTTGAATTATCAAATTTAAGAATTTGATATTTATTTAAATAATAAAAACATATGCCTTCAATTATTATTTTTATTTTTAAAAAGATTTTTTTATTTTAATAAAATTATATATAGAAAATAAACTAAATATGATTTAAAAATTATTTTATTTGGTATTTAGTTCAGAAATTAAATAGTTTCAAATGACATCAAAGTATTTATAATAAATAATTAATATTATATTTAAAAAAAAAAAATAAATTTAATTTACTTGATATAAATAATATTTTAAGAAACTGAATGTGGCTATAATAAAAAGAATAAGTAAACATTTAATTATTTAATTATATATTAGTCAAAAATATATGAATTTGGTACAAACTTAAAATCAAATAAAATCTTCATTTAATTTGCATTCATGATTTCTTTGACATAAATAGAATATGTATTATATTCAAAGAAACCTTTGCTAATTTATTTTACTTCTTTTATGTAAATTTTCGTATATTAATCTTTCATATTCAAGTTGTTTTCAAGGACAATTTCATTGTTGCTGCACACTTGAGGTGAGGATGAAGAAGCAGTTCATTTGTAGGCGTCCGACCAAAAATCCATTTGCACAGCATTCATGTGGGACTCATTAGGCGGGTATGCTTATGCCTGATAACTTTTTTTTTTGTTGCTCGGCAGGATTTACTTGTTTGCACTGTATCCTTTTATTTCTTTTTCTTGGGGGCTGCTGTTAGGCTCCGTCGACAATGCAGAATACATCCCACAAGGGCAAAAAGTTGCTGAAGCTGAATATTCATGGATTTCCCTTGCTTTGCTTTTATTTTCCTTCTCGGTATCTGTGGGCGTAGGTTAAGAGACAATTTTCGGTTGCCGCACTTGAGGCTTTTGCAGCTACATAAATTAGCTGGAAATTGTTTTTGAATGTCCTCGGAGAGAGATTTCGACAATGGATTCGAAAATGGGCAGTCAATATCATTTACATCATGATTGAGAGCTTTACGAACGATTTACTCATTGTTCAAGTTTTTCACACAGGGATCATCATATTTAAAGGAGCTTAAAGTCTTCCTCGTGGCATGCCTGTAAGGCATAAGCTGTGGCCACAGCCAGCTATATATATGAGTCTTTAATCGTAGCACTAGAGCTTAAGGCCAAGTTATGTAGACAGCAGGCAAGCCCAAATGGAGCAGCTCCCAAAGTAGAGTCACGCAAATGAGCAAATTGGAAAGCCAGACAGACGTTGGGCTTGGCTTTGCTCGCTTTTGGGGGTTGACCAGCAAAGGCAACCCCCAACGTGGACTGAGTCCCCCATTTACCAGCTGCAGAACAACGCCCAGTTTGAACTATTTTAATGCCTTTCGATTCCCTCGAGTCGTAGCAGTTGTGTAAATATTTCATTTGACACGCCTCCCAGCACATTTTAACTTAATTGATTCCAAATAAATAAAAAACAAAAGCTACGCTCAAAAAGCAAGCAAAAATCCATATCAAATTGTAATTTGATCTGAATTTCATGTTCGATTTGATGGCACGTGTCACTCCCACTCCAGCTCTAAATAGCCTCAGTTGTCAGTCTGTTTGCCCGGCGAAATGTCAATGCTCCATTGCATTTGTGTTCAATTTAAATTAGGATTCACATCGGGGCCTATTTGCCGGCCCGAACGTGAGCCGCATTCTGGCCAGGCCTTAAAGCGCCTCGCTAACAAATCGAATTGCAGCCAGGCAGTTAACACTCAAATACCGACGGCTCTAATGTAATGTACAAATCGCCAATTGCCGCTAATAACGGGCAAATTCTTGTTTATTAAAACAATTATGAGGACATTCAAGTGTGAAAGGAATTTAATAAACAAATTTTAGCTTTTTTTCTAATTTTTTGTGCATATAACAGCAAACCTTTCTTTAAACAACCCTAGCAACCTCTATCCACTAACTATCTCTATAAAAGGCACACGCCTTACCGTTATTTGTATCAGCAGCTCCTTCTTTAAATACATTCTATATTTAGAGTGCAATTGCACTGAGTCATGCCATGTCTAGTCGCACGAGATCTAACTGTTTCTATTGTTTACTTCTCTTTGTGCCTGCCTTCGCATCTGTCAAGCCAGCGCAGGCCATTTGCATGCAGCAGGTAATCATCGCTTGTCACCGCATTTCCAAATACCCTCTAAATAATTGAGTTAGCTTAAGCTGCTATATAAAGTAAACAGTACTGAATGAATACCCTGTACTAAGTAAGAACTTTAATACACGGTTACAAATATTATAAGTTTGGCTACATATGTATGTACATACATTTGGCATATACATATATATTTTCTAAGACCTGACAAAAATCCCTGATTTTATTGTACATAACAAATTTACCCCACCTCACACTCTTTGCCTTCATGTACACAGCATAATAAACCGTTATATACTACAGCTTCTGCTACGCAGTAGCGTATTCCAATTCGACGCCTTATTAGAATTCACGTTTATTCAATTGGCTATCAATTAGACTTAAATACGAACAAAAAAATATAAATAAAAATATTAAAAAAAAAATAATAAAAATATGTGAGCACCATTTTTTAAGACGTATTAATTTAAATAATTTTTAATCAAGCACATCATTGCAAATACAAACACGCACATACACATTGTATGGTTACATACATATGTACATACATACATACATATGTACATACATACATATCTACATAAATGCTTAAGTAGATACAACTCTTAAGTTCACTTTGTTAATCTCAATTTATTTGCGTGCTGGATACACAGTGCAAATTTGTTTATGCAAATAATATTCGGTAACCGAACCGAATAAACTTACCTAATTATTATGCAAAATGTCTGCAAAGCTATAGTCAGAAGCAGACACAATTTAAGCACACACACACAGACTCAAAAGTAACGTTAGAATATTGTGTGTGGTGTATGCACATATGTATATGTATGTATGCGCTTTTGAGTATTCACCAATTTACCTTGAATATGAAGTAGAAAGTGATCTGGCAGCGCGAATAAATTAGACTAGGGTAAAACAGATATAACATATATGTATATACTTCATGAATGCAGACAATTGCAATTTGCATCAGCCGATATATATGTATATATATATATATATATATATATATATGTATGTATGCATGTATATGATTGAACGACCAATATATTCAACACGATTAACTTATTTAAAAAACAATTTCCACCACTTAATGGCGCGTCTGTTACACCACACGCGCACAGCTGATGATATAAACGTGTATATGGTCAGCCTAAAAAGTGGCAGCACTCAAAATTTTGGCTTGATGAATATGCTATCGATACCAAAGATATTCAATCGACTTACATTTCAAATGTAAAAAAATAAACAAATTAGAAATGATTTATGAAATATACAACGAATTACTATCGAATGTCTCTTGTTTTTATTCCCGACATTAGATACACGCTGAAATAATTTCAAATAATCGGTTTGAAAAATAAGTTAATATGTTCACTCTAAATGCGCACAATACGATAGTTTGTACAATATCGATATTTGTATACAACAAACAAGTTAAAGTAGCCGCCATGGACGAATCGTGTAAGAACTGTAAATTAAACGAAAATTAATCTCAGTTAATACATCTATATATATGCAGCAGCTGGCAGCACATTGTCTAACATGGAACAGACTGCCTCTCTGCTCAATCACAATGTTAGCTTTAACAGCAGCATGGAACTGACCCGAACTGCCGGCGAAGTCAGCACCGGGTCCATTCCCGATCTGAGCTTCTCACTGAGCGAATCCGAACGCAGGAAACTGCTGCTGCGCCAGACGCGGGCTGCCAACAGCACCATGGATCTGGTGAGTAAGGCGAACGGCAGCACAACTTTGGAGCAGAGCAGCTGGATGGAGGACGATGAGGACGAGGAGAGTGAGAATGTGATAAGCATAGAAGACACAATGGATGAGCACCAGCACTCGAAGCAGAAGCAGCCAGAGGAGGAGGTGATTAAGGAGGAGAAGCAGCAGCAAGAGCAGCTGCAGCAGCAAGAGCAACAACAGCCACAGCTGCAGCAGTCTGAAACCAAAGACGATCAGCAAATGGAGACGGATGAGCTGCAGCAGGAGCAGCAGAAGGCGCAGCTAGAGAAAATGAAGGAGCAGCTCCAGTATGTCAACGTTTCTCCACCCCCAGTTTACTTCGAGCGGCAGCTCATCGAGCTGGGTCGCCGCTGCTGGCCGTCGAGCGCGCAGGCACAGCATTATACAAAAGGTTGCTATTGGTCGCCGGATGGCACATGCCTGCTGGTGCCTGTCCACCTGGACGGCATGCATGTTATGGAGCTGCCATTGGATCTGTATGAAGCCAGCAACATCTCCACAGAGCGCAGCCTGTCCAAAATGCAGTCGGCTGTCCATGTACCCGAAGGCGGCACCGTCTACGACTGTGTCTGGTATCCCCTAATGAACAGCCAAGAGCCGGAGAGTTGCTTGTGAGTAGACTGACTTTATATAGATGCAGGGCATTCTCTCTTAACAGAGAGAAATGCTTAACAGTGCTAACTGCAGTGAGTGCTTTTATAGCTTACAAGACACTGCAGTTATTAACAGTGAATGTTAGTTTAACATAAGCGCTGTTAGGAACAGTGCGCGGGCTTATTTCAAAACGAAATCCAAATCTTAACTTGAAAAAATTCAATTTCTATTGATTACTCACGTTTAATATGGTTTCACTTGTTGTTCACCCTCTGCTCTTCCAGCTGGCTGGCCACACGTCAACACGAACCGATACACATGTGGGATGCCTTTGATGGACGCTTGCGCTGCAGCTACAGCGGCTACGATGAGGTTGATGAAGTGGTGGCTGCCATATCTCTGCAATTTCGCCAACGACGGACAGAAGATATATGCGGGCTACAAGCGCTTGCATTAAAGATCTTCGACACCAGTCGACCGGGTCGCAGATACGACGAATACCCTGTAAAGTTTGCCATCTCGTGCATGGCTCAGAATGCGGAGTATCCGCACACAGTGACCTGCGGCAACTGGCGGGGCTACATACAGCACTTCGATCTCCGCTGTCCCCCCAAGCAGGGTCCACTGTTCACGCTGGGCGGCCACTCAGCAGGCATCACCCAACTGCGCTACGGCACAGACGACTCCAACAGCTGGCAGCTGTTCAGTGGCGCTCGCAAGTGCCCAAAGCTGCTACAGTGGGACATGCGCAACTATAATCAGCCTATGCATGAATTCCAGCGTCAGGTCAACACCAATCAGCGCATCCAGTTCGATCTGTGTCCGCAGCAATCCTGGCTAGCCAGTGGCGACACGGACGGCAACCTCAATCTGTGGAATCTCGCGGATGGCAAGGAAATCGAGGCCCTCCAGTTGCCTCTGCATGATGATTGCTGCAATGGCATCGGTTTTCATCCCAGCCTGCCCATCCTGGCCAGTAGTTCTGGCCAGTATCATTTCATAGCAGGCGACAAGCAGCAGCAGGAGGTGCACAACAATACAACTGTTGCAGGCTCTCAGGACTCAACGCTGTTGGAAGCAAAGTCTTCGGTTTCCTATGAGAATGCCGTATTGTTGCTCTGGTGCGGTCCCAGCACTGAAAATTAAATTATATATACTTAAAATATAGTTTTTTGTTAACAATTACTTACGCAAAAGTGTGATTCGTTCTATTACTAAGCAACTTCAATGTCAGATCAGACTTTCTGTTATGCGATAACAGCATGAGAGACTGCTAAGTCACGCAAGTTCACTTTTCATGCGGCTTTCAAGCTTATATACAAATACTGCTTGGCTTGTGCTGTTCACTCAGACTGCCGCTGCTTTCTTAACCTGCGCTACTCACTAAGTTTCGTATACACACTGCACTGCTCGCTCAGCTTGCGCTGTCCGTTCAGCCTGCACTGCTTAAGCACACTGCGTTCCTTACTTAGTTTGCACTGCTCACTCAGTATGCACGCTCTCTCCACTCAGAATGTTGCGCTCACTCAGCGGGCATTGCTCACTCTCGCTGCACTGCTTACTCAGCCTGCACTGCTCAATGAGCCTGAACTGTTCGCTCAGCCCTCACTGCTCACTCAGCACGCATGTTCTGTCTACCCTGCGCACTCACGATTGAGTGATAGTGTCTGTGTCTTTTAACAGTGCTGCGCACTCAGACTGCATGCAGTCTCTCTACACTCATTGCACTGCACTGCTCATACTCATATGACCTGCACAACTCAGCACCTACCTTTTCACTCGTTGCTTTGCTCGTGCTTGTGAATTTCTGTTAAATCTGGTTTCTCTTCGAGTTTCATATTTGTAGACAATGCAATCGGATCTCTAAATCATTCTACATCGAGTGCTCGACCGAGGCAGTAAATTTTTGTATTTGATATATTTCCTGCCATAATTTGTTATATGTATTTATGTAAATACATCGAGGGAGCAAAACCCGACAGAACACAAACGACACATGTCCGACTAACAGAACTGTTAAATAATAATCAGCAACTGTTAACGAAACTCGAACTCTGCCAATAACAGAACGCGGGCCAATTTCAAATCAAATCAAAGTCAAAGCGTTGACCAATTATAAATATTTCAATTTATTTTAATTACGCACTCTTTATTATACATTCATTATTAGAATTTACTTATCGTTCAATTAATCAAGTCAACTTCATGTTTTAAAAGTAATGCGGGAACGTAAAAAAGTGTATTTTGTTTTTGTTTATATGTAGCATAGGCTGCTTTAAGAGAACATTTATTTATTTGATTGAGAAAACGTTTCTGTTGCGTTTGTCTCTCATACAAAATGAAGTTTTTGTTTAGCTTTTTACTTATTTCGTTGGTTATTGGTGTTGATTATACATTAATATATATGTATATATATAGTATATATCATAAATTGAGTATATATCGAAGCGTTTTTATCAATTGTATTGATCTTTGCATTGTTAAAGAGTATTCAGAGTGTCGCTTTGTGTGGTCTGTGCGTGTTCTTTGTTTGTTTATGTTTATTGTAGCTGATGTATAATAGTTATAGACACATAACATTATGTGAATTTAAATTTAAGCTAATTGTTTTAGTTTTTATTTGCTTGCAAATAAGTGCGAAACTTGCCAAGAAATGAAAAAACATTCAAATACATTTGAAATTTCCCACATTTTCAATTCCCAACTTGAAAAAATTTCCCAACCCAATAAATTTGCATTTTTAAACCATTTCTTGATTTTGTTCTAAATATAACTTGACGTTAGACAAAATATGCGTTTGATTTTTTTTTTTTTTTTTTTTTGGTTTTTGTTTTATATATATATTTTAGTTACTATATAGATTTATTTATATATATATATAGATTTATTTATTCATTATATATATATATATCCATGTTTTGTTATGCCTAAAATGTTTTTTTTTTTTTTTTTTGTGTCAAATGAAACGAAAAAGTTTGTGTTTTTTGTTTTACTTTGTATTGTTTTTTTTTTATTATTTATATTTAAGCATTTCTTATGTATTTTTCTGTTTGACATTATATATAGATAGAAAATGCGAACTTATATTAAAATAAAAAATGGTGTTAGTTTTTTTTTCGTTTTTTTTTTTAACTCTCATAATTGTTAATAAGGAATTAATATTAAATTATATCATATATTTATCTTTTTTTTTGCATTTTTGTTTGTTAAGCAAAAGCATATGAGAAAACGACAGGCAAATCGTATGGCATTTTCTATTGTTTGAATTATTCTTTGTTTTTTTTTTTAGGAAAATGCTCTGCAAATTAGTCGGAAAATACACTTGATATTATTATTTGATGTATGTATATATATAAATGTGTATATATATTCACTATAAGCATGGCATTTAATTTGAATTACATTTTGTTTTATTTGTATCAAAACTAAAGATCAAACTTGAAAACAATTTAAAATCAATTACAATTTAAAAGAGAAATCATGAATTTCAATTATGTTTAGTATTTTGACAATAATTTAAGTATATGATTTTGTTTATGTTTGTTTCTTATTGTAATTGTATTTTGTTTATGATTTTTCTTGTTGTAAATTTGCTTTATTAAATGTATTTTTGTTTATTAATTTGCAGCTTGCAATTTCTTTCTTCTCTTTTGTTGGGTAGTGTAATGTTGAGAGTGTTGTTGTTATTTTTTACCTGCGCGCTGCCTTTTGCTCAGCGAAAAATGTATTTTTTGTTAGAAATTTTTGTTTCATTTTATAATACTTGAAATTTTTTTCGAAGCAAGTTTCTGATTTGCTTGCTAAAATATGTGTGTGTGTGTGTGTTATGTATGTGTATGTTGAGTGTTGGGGACGCTCTTTCTCTCTCTTGCCCCAGGCCAAGCCAGAGCAAGTTTTCCTTTTAAGCAGCCTTTGCCCTCGAGCCGCCTTAACCCGACGAGGCGATGGGACTCTGCTGTCCTTCCATATCCTGAGTCTGAGCCTTGTTCTGACGCACTACCTCAGCGCGACGTTCCTGCAACAGACATGCGAAAGAAGAAGATGAATTAAGCGAATTCTAAACAAATTACAGGGTATAGGAATGTGTGAGCAACTGCTACAAATGAACGGCAGGCAAACAATACAAACGTATAAAAGCATTTCAATATTATATATATATACTATATAGAGGTATATATATATATGTATATGTATAGCTGTGTAGTGTAATATTGAATGGTGTTTTTGCTGTTGGGGAGACCTACAAGTTTCTGAGCTTTCTCAATTTTTTTGAGCAACTCCTTTTCGCGATTCTGCTCGGCGGTGTATAATTTGTTTTCGATAATGCGCGCTTTCTCCTCGAGCTTTTGATTTTCCAATTGATTGTTCTGCGTTTTGATTTCAGCAATTTTGATTGTGTTCTTAAATGAGAGAGAGAAAGAGAAAGAGAGATTCCAAAAATAAATCAAGAAAAATAAATATCAAAAATTATATCGATGGATGGAAACGTAAAATTTCACAAAAACACTTTTACTACGCACAGACGACATTTAAGGATTTTATTTTTTTAGATACAGCTGAAGAAAGCGTTAGTAAAAAAAAAATAATGATTAAAAAAAATTAATTTAATCATAATTCTAAATTAAAACAATTTTTGTTAATTAATAAAAAAGCAACAAAAAAATAAATAAATAAACAAAAATACATTAATGTTAATGACAATTTAAACGAAATATAAAATAGCTTATAACAAGACTAATATAATGTAATATAAAAAATGTCTTAGATCCAATTTTATATCGCAATACATAGTACCCGACAAACATTGAAATACATATGTATATACCTTTGGCATTTTATTTGTTGAAGTACTTTCATTTCCAGTTGAATAATTGTTATCCATTTATAAGTTACATAAGTTTACTAATATTTAATATGAAAATTGTTATTTATAATTTAAAAAATAGACTAAGAGAAACTAAAAAACTGTTTGATACGAAATCAAAATTATAAAATTAATCTACAATAAAAAATAAATTATCTATTTAATGCAAATTATAAATTTATTAAATTAGCACTATTTTATTTTTCTATTATATAATTAATTCTAATATATATAATTAAAATTATTTTATATATTATGTTATATTATGTTAGTCCATAACAAATCATTTACAAACGATTCTAAGCGATAAAAGCAATACAAAACAATTAAAGAAAGAACACCAAGCCAAGCCAAGCTAATACATTTATACCTTACTTAGATAATAAAGCAACTTACGTGCTCCTTGAGACGATTCAACATCTTCTTGATGTTCTCATCGCGCAAAGCCTGAGCTGTCTTCAACTTCTCCTCAATGGCCTTCTGCTCATTGGCCTTTTGCTGCTCCAAAGTCTCGCGCGTCTTCTCAATCTCCTGAGCATGAATCTATATGGATAAAAGCTCTATTATAACGTGTTTGCCTTATATCATATTGAGATCACCTTTAGTTTCTCCTTCATGTCGCTGATGATGGCCTCGCGCTTCTCCACGTGAGTCTCCATCTTGGTCTCCAGCTGCTCCTTGGTCTGAGTGATGAACTCGTTGGTGATCTCATCCTTTTTGCGTGTAGCTTCCTCCACCTTGGCCAGCTTAATGGAGATCTCGGCCATCTTGCGTGCCTCCAAGGACTGCAGAATATTGAAATTATATCAATTGATATTTTCTTCCACTATCTCCCTCTCTTTCTCTCTACTCACAATGCGACGCTCCTCGGCTGCCTTTAGCTTCTGCTCAATCTCCTCGACGCTGACATTCTTGCCCGGTGTAACGGGTCGCTTGGGCACAGCCACATTGGGTGCCGGCTCGGCCAGGATGACCTCATAGCTAAGGCCGCCGCGCGACTTCTCCTGGCAGCGTATCTCAGTGGCTGCAAGAAACAGAAACCGGGATTCCCCACACTTTGGTCAGTAATTCAATATTTGTGCATTTGTGCAAAGGACAGAAAAAGGGGGCGCATTTGCCATTATTATATATACAAAAGTACACTATATACTATTATATATACTATATAGTTTAGGGTAATCTGTAAAAGTCACCCTTAAGCTGCACTCAATATGACGTCAGTCTTCCCTTTCCTTTTATTTTCTTTTTTGCAAACTATTGCTTAGGGTTGCTGCACAACATTCAATGTGGGTAGATTAATTAATTATTATAAATAAGTGTAAAACTCCTTAAATTGATTATATTCACTTCTCTTAAAATTAAAGAATTTATATAATATAAATATATGTTGGAGTGGTGACGTCAACAATAAGTACAAAGACCGGCTTGTAATTTCCTCGTCTTTATTCTTGGGAAGAAGGCTGTGTCGCTTATAAACAGTGTCAATACCAGGAGAGGCGAACCAGTAGGAGAACTGGGGCTATGTTATTAACAGAGTGCTGTTAATAGCATAACATTGTACGGCGCGGGAGGAGCAATTCTTGTTAATGGGATCTGGCATTAACAATATAAAATATAATATAAATTTCCTTTATATATACATAAACGTATATAGAAAACATTTTACATTAGTCGAATCACATAGCAAAAACTTTCTCCATATGGCGCATAGATATATAGAGAAATACAATCAAATCAGTATATAAAGACAAGTATTCAGGTGTTAATAACCTCGCATAGACAGCCAGAATCTATTCCCTACAATGACTGGAAATAGGTAAGGTTTCTGAGTAGAGTTTTAGAGAATAAAGTAAATTCAATTATTATAAGCCATAAAATTCAGTTATGCTTATGTACATTGATTACAGATATATGTATATATAAAACATGTATTTTAATAAAATATAAATCTATTTAGCTTCTTAAGAAACCAATCAGTATTTTAATAGGTATTTATAAAAGCCTTATTTAATATACGAATTCTACAGACAAGTAAAGCTCATATAATTGCCGCTCAAGAGGAACATTAATACATATATCGAAATGCTACATACATATATTCCACACTTTAAGCCAAAATCCTCGGCTGGGCTTGGGCCTCGAGCCAGCAGCTGAAAGAGCCTTAAAAATATGGCAATACATTAACTTTTGCCACTTTGCATCTTTTGGCCTTGTGCCCGCAGCTGTTGCGGCTTTTAGTTGCAGCGCGTTTTGATTAATGTGCAACTCGATCCACTGTTGCATTCCCCATTTATCATGTATATATATACTATATATATATTTGTATAAGTATATATGACGGGCACAACAGCCGCCCCCAAAGTCAACAGAATAAGAGAATAAAAAAACATTTTTGCACACAATTATGATAATAAATGCAGCGGAAAAAGCATTTCACAGCTGTGCATCGAGCGGGGAAAATGCCACAAGCGTTCCTGAAAATCGCGCTGCTCGAATTACACTAGGCAAAAAAATGCGTACACAGATTTGATAATAAATTCCAGAACATATGAAAAAGCAAAAATGTGTGTAACAAAAAATAACATATGAATTATATACATACATATGTAAATATACAAAGCTGTTCTTCAAAACAGAAATTTAGTTATACGAATTGTACGCTCGATCGATACACGTAAATAATCTAAATAATCTTCAACCCCTCTGTGGTATAAATAGAAGAAATTGAAACCTTTGTGCAGCCCCAGCGAAAATTTTGGCAAATATCTGCGATAAGAATTCAAAGCGAAAAGCAAAAAAAAAAATTGCAAAAGTAAGCGCAAAACAAACCGCAATTTGAGAGAACAAATCAAGGAAGATGGAGAGAGGGAGACAGAGAGTGAGAGAGAGAGAGAGAGAGAGGGAGTGAGAGAGAGAGAGAGAGAGAGAGAGAGAGAGAGAGAGAGAGAGAGAGAGAGAGGAAGCAACCCCAACAATAGCTTGAACATTGCAATCGCGCAGCACTCAATCAACTGCCTAATACTCGTCCATGCTGATCCAATATACATATATAATCATTCATAATATTAAAGGTTCTCATCCGACTTTACTTTTATATTAAAAACTATTAAATATTATAGCTTTTAATACTATCGCTGGGTTTACAGTAGAATAAATGTGCTTAAATTTGAATCAGTTTAAAAATATATATTAACTGTAGCCTAATAAATAATATATAAATAATAATATTTATCACAATAAATATAATAAATATATATTTATCACAATATATATAATAATATATATATAAACGCCGAATATTATAATATAGAGAATATAAAAAAACAATAAACATTCAAAAAATAATAATCATAATAATAATAATAATAATAATTTTTATATTTTTAACCAAAAACCAATGTTTTAAATTATTAGATATATAAAATCTAATTTGAAAAAAATTAATATAATGCAGGGAACGCGGAAGTGATTCAATACAATTAAATACATATTGAGCCAGACATATATAAAAAAAAACCTATATACCCCTCTTCCACATGCATGAAGCTAAAAACAAACAAATAAGCAAATTGAAGTCAGATCAAATGAAGTGGAAAATTTGTTATCAAAACAGAGCTGGGGCATTCAAGAGAAGACAGAAAAGATGCCAGCTTTGGGAATACACATATATAGGGGAAGAAGAGAGAGTCTACCCAACCGCATCTGGCTTAGGTGTTGAGCAAATTGTCTCATCTGTCCAACTGTGGCGGACACATGATTTCCCATTATTGGAGAGCAAGTGTCAATCACAGCAGGTTTCTGTTTCAGTTTCAGTTTCAGTTTCAGTTTCCATTTCGACTTCGGTTTCGATTTCAGTTTACATTAAGAGCAAGAAAAGAGGTCAAAGTGCGTGTTAGGTGCGTGCGAGAGGTGAACAAATAGATGGGGTTGCGAAGCACTCATAGTTCAAGCTGCTGGAACGATTTGCATTTGAATTGCAAATGTGAGAAACGTTTTTTTTTTAGATATGAGAAAACCGAACAGAAATGGATGGAAGCCTGGACGAATAGACAATACCCTAAACGGTTGAAGGATTAGAATATAGAAGTGGAGAAGTTAACATTGTTTATGTATATGTATATGCATATATTTGTCTATCATATCTATGAAACTTTCAAGCTATTCTATAGTATGCCTGTATCACAGTATGGTTTACTTTCATATATATGTATGTATTAGACGATATCGACAACCCCTTCCTAATATTCTTGAAATTAAGTTTCTTTACTAAGTAAGGAATTATGAATAATAATATATTGGGTAAAAAAACTATTCATACTTTTCCCTATTATCATATTACCATATCCACATATTCGTGTATTGTGTGGTTGGCGGCTCGTAGAATTCAACCACAGTGGATCTCAAATGAGGCGACTAAATGGGAGAGCTTTGTCGTCAGTCCAGAACTAACAGGACTACAGAGCTTCAGTTGCATATTTTCCTAGCATGACATATTTAAACAAACATTCTCTGGAATTTGGAATTTACTTGAAGGCGCACAACTATTTATTGCACCTGTCATAGGAGCTGGTCCTTATAGAAGACTATTGATATATACATTTGTTCAACCTAAAAGTTTTTGCACCTATGTATATGCGATATTCTAATAAGCAGAAATGCTGACTATAGCGTAGAATTGAAAGGGAAATAAAATACAAAAATGTATATAATAATACAAATAAATACTATATATAAATATAAAAGTCTACTTTCAGTTAAATGCAGATATTTATTTTATAGAATAAAAATAATACATGATTCATGTAAATTAAAATTTGCATAAAAATAAAAGTTCGCTAGGAAAACTTCAATCGGAACGGTCGGACGAAAATTAGAGACATCTCTTCAATTTCTGAAATTAAATTAGTTTTCTTATTATTATCAAAAAAAAAAAAAAAAAAAAAAAAAGCTAGTGACTAATTATAATTATTACAAAAGAAAAAATAAATTGCAATATAAATTAAATCGGCATAAAAGGCCCATTTCATCCCATCTTTATATATAAAAAAAAAATGGTTCCTATTCCTTAAATCTTTGCATACATATTAATACAAATCAAATTTGTTGTTATGCAAAACTAACTAAGTGGACCATAAACCTATGCAGAACTGACTCTACGTTCTACTTTCAAGAGTGGCTCACAAGCCATGCAGAAATCGTATTACCCTGCGCTCGCCCAGCATCGACCATTTGGTCAGCTGTGTTGTGTTGTGGCCCGGCAATTTGCTAAAGTGGCTTTTGCGGCGCGCTCCATTAGGCTCCACTCTGGCACACCAGCCCCCGCTCCTACCCCTCCGGCACACTCATAGCGAGAGCGCAGCAATTAGGGTAAGAGCGAGGCAGCTGAATCAGGAGCTGACGCTGGCTGCCTACCCCCTCCCGTTAGCCCCGCCGCATACTCACATTTCTTCTGCTCATTCATTTGCACCAAAATGTCCAGCAGCTTGGGCGCATCGCCGTGTCCGCTATGCTTCTCGACCACGTGCAGCTGCAGCTCCTCGGCCGTGAAGCCCAGCTCATCGCAGAAGGCGCACTTGTAGCTCTGCGGAGCCTCGCCATTGACCATCTCCTCGCCGAGGAAATAGAGCTCAAAGAAATCGCGATTATAGATAGCCTTCATGGGATGATAGTACTTGTGCTTCTCGCTGGGCGCATTCTTGCCCTGCTCATAGCAGTCGCCGCAATAGGTCACCGAGTCGCCACAAACGATGCACTCGTAGCGCCGGCCCAGGTTGCCCTGAGCCGGGCAGCTCAGGCACTTGGCAACGTGCACCTTGGTGGCATCGGACAGAGACGACATCGCGACAGTCAATTAGAGTCAATATCAAAGGCAAATGGTACGCAATAATCGAAAGTAAACGTGGAAGATCGCAAACTGTTGACTTCCACAATGTATAAATACTTTTTTTCTCGTCTTTTGTTTAGTTTTTGATATATGAAAACTTTTTTTTATTTTTTGTTTGTAATTTTACGTTTACGCTCTTCAAGCTGTACGAATAAAGTGAAGAATGAGCACTTGCTTGGTGTCAAAAATGAAACATTCATTCACACTCTCAGCGCTGCCAACTTGATTTTGAAATGGGGATAACGGAAGTAGAAGAGAGGGCAACACTTTACAGAAAACAAACTTTGGAGAATAAGAAAATGAAACACAATTTCGAAACAATCAGAATATTCAAATGGATTTTAGAAATATGTATCGGCAAAAGGTATGAGGATCATGAAAAAATATGATAGAGACATGCAAAACTAACATGAAAATTCAGTTAAATTCTAATATGGAATTAAATCACATGTGCCATACTATTTTTCATATAATCCGATGAAGAAATGCAAAAATGGAACAGTTTATTCGGCTCTTCAGACAAAATAATTTGAAAGTTTCCAAATATATAAATAAATTTATACTAGGAATCTATAATATATATAATATTAGGAATCATTACTCTTGTAATTTATTCAGGAATTTTCAGCAGTCTATCACAAAGGATGCAGTTCCTGAATGATGGTTATATGGTAGACTCAAATTTAGATATCCAACAGCTTTTGCACAATGTTGAGCTAAGTTTTAATTCACAGTGCTCCGTAACGATTACTAAGATATGATAGAAGAAATACAAATTATAAGGCTGTATAAATATAAATTAAACATCTATAGTATATTTGTGAACCTACATAAAAATAAAGTGGAGCCGTGGGTAAGCTTTTAATCGGTCTTGAGATTGACATAAGAAATCGGAACAGACAATCTCTAAGCAAATCTATCGATTTGCAACAATTCAATAACCAATTCAATAATTCCGATAACACAATATAAAAATCGTTAGTTTTTCCAAGAATTCTATTCGTGCGCAAGTTTTGTCAATATAACTGAGCTAAAACAAAATAAAAAAACTAAAAACCAAATAATTAATTCTTTTTTTTTTTGGCCAATAGCTTTATTGAATGCAAATAGTTGTAGCATATTTTGTATATAAATTATAATTTGCATATATATTTTTCTTGCTGTGCTCCATTCCCTGTTATTCTGTTTCCATATACTCATCCTTCATTGGGGCTATTACCCGTTCATTATATTCTCCTCACATTATCAAATTCTCTTCCTAGTACCCGTAGACCTGATCGATTTCATTTACCAGCAATGCTATAGTCGATTCGGATGTCTCCGAGCCCGAATTATCCTCATAATCTTCCTCCTCCTCATCCTCAACATCACCTTCCCCTTCGCCTTCTCCCTCGCCATCGCCCTCGACCTCGCCGTCGCCATCTTCCACTTCGATAATCTCGATCTGAGAATCATGGGGCTCATTGACGAGATTGACGGTGACAACGTTGCCCTCGCTCTCCGGTTGGGCCACCTCCTGGTCCGCACCGCTCGCAGCATCATCCTCCTCGTCGCGGTCATCGGTGTCGGGATCCATGTCCGAGTCTATGCCAACTGGATCGTGTGTTGCCTGCAAGATCATGTCCGGCAAAGCGACGACCTTCGAGTCATTCTCCTGCTTCTTAATGGCGAAATCAGCTAGCCACTTGTTGTACATATCGAGATTCTTATAGAAGCGATCCATGTGGCCAACTGGTGCAGCGACGTGGCTGTCCGCTTCCTCCAGAGTTGCCTTTGGGGCCTCGGCCGGGGCAGTTGGTGGTGGTGTTGCTTTGGTCAAGATGGGAGCTACCAATGGCATTGTAACTGGCGCCAGTTGCTCCTCGGCCAGCATGGAGCACAGCAGAGCTCCGGTGAAGTGCATACGATGTTCATCTGGTGGCAGATCGTGCTGCGACGGCGACTCCTCCTTCTGCTTGTCCATGCCCATAAACTGAGCGCATAGAAACTTATTCGAATCGCAACTCTCGGCCTTCTCCTTCTTCTCTTTGCTCTTAGTCTTGTCCTTATCTTTGTTCTTGTCCCGCCCATCAGCGACTTCGGGTGCTTCGCGCAAGACGTCCGCATAGCTGGTCACCAGCCTCTCGGCCTGTTGCTGCTGCTGCGGATCCATCAGACTGGACGAGTGCGCCCAGTACGTGACCCAATCATTCTCGCCCGTGCGCCTCGCCATCTGCGAGCTCACCTTGGGAAAGAGCGTGCCCAGGCGCATGGTCGCCGGCAAGTTGCGCAAGCGCGTCACTTTCGGATTACGCATGGTGCGAGCATCCAGAAGGATGCCCTCCGAACGTGCCGACGCAGGAGCCTGCGACGCCGACGGCAGCTGCTGGAGTTGACTCAGCTGCTGATGCAGCAATTGCTGCAGATGCGGTCCTTGCTCCTCGCCCGCTCGCACCGAGAGTGTCAGACACTGATTGGTCGCATAGTAACGGGGATTGTTATTGTTGCTAAAGCTCAGCTCCTCGAGCACGTTCAAGGCCTGCTGCTCCAGGAGAGCGGCGCGCCGGGCCTGGGTCATGCGCACAGCCTCACGGAAACTGACCGCCGAATCGTTGACGTTGCGCTGCGCGGCCACAGGCATCATTGGGCGCTGCACGGGGATGATGGCGCGCTGCCGGGGATGGGCCGATGTGGGGGCAATGACTGCATGCGCAATCGATCCCGAATTGGAGCCAGAGCCAGAACCAGAACCTGAACCTGAACCAGACGCAGCACCAGCAACAGCAACAAAAGTCGTACCATTTGCCGGCACACTTTCGACATTCTCAGTCAAACGCACCGTGGCGGCGGCTGCATCCGCCGTATGCCTGGTGTAGAGTATGCTGAAATATTCATCGAAATCCTTGTGGCCGCGATGCGCATCCGACAGATGCTTGTAGAGCTGCAAGGTCGAGAAGCCCAGCTGATTGCACAGCGCACACTTGTAGCTCTGCGGCACAGTCGTCTCCGAGTAGGGCTCGCCAGCAAAGTAGAGCTCGTACTCGGCGCGTGTGTAGTGCACCTCCAAGGGATGGAAGTACTTGTGCTCCGGCGCCTCGGGCAGCTGGTCCGAGTCGTAGCAGTTGCCACAGATCTGATAGCCAATGCACATCCAGCAGGCATAGCGACGTCCGGCAAAGGAAGCGGCCTGGCACTTGGAGCAAATGTAGCCGAAATGACGCTCCGGCGGCTGGGCGGACGTTGGAACCATGGCTTAAAGGTAAACAAGTGCGATTAGCCTTCGTGGCGTTGTGTCTCTAACTGAAAAGCTAGCGGCAATTGAAGTTGTGTATATCAAATGTAGACATGCATATATACAATATAAATATACATATGTATGTATATATACATATATATGTATGTATACACATTTAATTCTTTGTTGTACTCACACTCCAATTGCATAAATAAATTTCTAGCTGTTCTCATAGAAATTATTGTGCTTAGCTTTTTCATTAATTGTTTTTCTTTTACTTACTTTCGTTTTGCACTTTTTATGAATAGAATCAAGGAAAATTTCAGTTTTCGCTTGTTTTCTTCAACTGCTCTCAACTGTTTTTCACTTTCAGAATTTATCTTGCAGCTCGCTAAAAAATAAAGTAAATGACAAGAGTAACCGCTCGTTGCCTTTCACGCACACAAACACACACCCACGCAACTTGCGTTCCACACGTTCCACAATCGCCTTTTGCAGCGCTGCCAACTTCGTTCGTTTCTCTGCTTTTTGTGTGCAACAATATTTGTATTTTATTTGAAATTATTATTTGTCTTTTATTTGAAATTTGTATTTTCTTTTATTTATATTTTGAAGTGATCTCGAGTCTATGAAAAACTTGGAAATGATATTCACTATATTTATTTTGGATTACCAAATTATTTGTGGCGCAAAGCCTACTGAGCAAAATCGAATTACTTACGTATAAATCGATAAATCAGTCAATCGAAAATTGAGTAATCTCGAATAGTTTCCTATGCAAGCTGAGTTCTTGCACAATGTCATTTAAATAGAGTTAAGGCCCATAATATTATTGTAATATTAATATTATAATATTATTATTATGATACCAGAACAATAAAAGTATATAGAATATATGATTTTTGTTGTTTAGATATGTACATATGTATATCACTCTAAATCTTTAATATTAGTAAAAAATATTTTTGTAATATAAACATTTATTTTAGTAGAATATTTATTAGACTTTGTTTAATGAGTTTAACTTAAATAGACACCACATACCCGAATAGTGTATTATCAAGAAAATATGTATTATTAAATATGATCATTATATGATGATGATGATGGGTTGAGATTTACTCATTAGTAATAATGACCGAGAGGAGTTATTGCCAGCTAGAGCCTCAGTTGAGCGTAAGCGGAGATATGTGGGTCAGTTATGTTATATATAAAAACTATTTATATTTATATTTAATACCAACAGTTTATGTAATAGATAGGCGGCACATTTGTATACAGACAATCGCTCGAATTTGAGCCCAAATCATGTTAAGTGAAGGCGTAGAATTTCATGTCTAAGAATCGCTCTATACACATACATATGCATATGCATTTTCTTCATAAAATATATATGTATATGTATACTTTTTTCCCCTGACAATCTGTTTATGTATGATTGTTTACCCAAACGAGTAGAGAAGTTCCATGGGTAGCACAATATGGAGAGAGATGCTTAAGGAAAACTGAATTGCTGAATTGAAAGCCTTATGAATATGGATATGCATAGATATAGATATGGAGATACATATGTATGTATATAGAGACAGTCTTTAAACTTTTGTAACAAATAGTTTAGCTTAGAAATTAAATATAATAATTATTTAAGAATAGGTTTTTAGTTTTGTCAAAATTCTCTCCCCTCTCTCTTTCTCTCTCTCTCTCGCTATTTCTCTCTAGTTTTCCCTCGCTTTTATTAACGCCTGTACATATTTTCACATTCAGCTCTTCATTAAAAACTCATTTATCACAGGTAATAAAAAATAACTTTTAATAAGCCCCAAAAAATGAGTTTTGTGTGAATTTAATATCTATGGCCTCAGGGATCTTTGTGTAGGAGCATGTGGATCACCAGTCATGCGATTATGTGCCAACAGAGTTGGCCTTTAGGGGGGAAAAAAAAATACAAGGAAAAAACTAAAAACTCTCATTAACATAATAAGCATC
Source organism: Drosophila navojoa (assembly GCF_054131105.1). Lineage (NCBI taxonomy): Eukaryota > Metazoa > Arthropoda > Insecta > Diptera > Drosophilidae > Drosophila > Drosophila navojoa. The sequence goes on along the minus strand of NC_142891.1, from coordinate 7,153,790 downwards.
ATTATAGAAATTTAAAGCAGCGTGAAATGCAGCTCTCCACATTGAGGCAGCCGGTTGACCTCAATGAAAATAATTTCGCCTTTTTCTCTCTCGAGAGTTTTGCCAACTTGCATTTCACACATACACACGTATTTCTACACATGTGTGTGCCTGTTGAAAAAGAGCTGTTGACATTTCACGCTTTTAATTAAAAAGTGTGCTGGTAAAGGAAGGAGGAAGGAGTACAAGAACAACAAACAAACAAATAACAATTTCGTGCTAAATGCAGCTTAGAAAATGTTCCATAAATTTGCAAAATGTTTTTAATTGAAATCATTTGGCGCTGTTGATGACATGATTTACCTTAATTAAATATGTATATATGTATACATACATATATATGTATATGTATATATATATGTATGTACATCTGACCTCAGGCGTCAACATTTTACCAAAAAAAAATCTGCTTATGACAGCCAAACCAATTTGTCAGACTCCAGCTAAATGGGCCATGTGGAGTTTGGCTTGCTCTAGAGAGCCAACTCTCTCAGCCTTTGCCAAAAATAAATAAAAGGCTACAGCACACATACATACACATACGCAAATTAAGTCATGTGCAGAAATACTTGATTACAACAAGCCAAAAAAAGTTGACAAAATGGCTTAGTTGAAGGCAAAGGCTTAGCACTTTCTAAGCAAGCCAAAAGCATATCTAGAGACTTTTTAAGTACATTTATATTTATACATATGTATGTCGAATCTTTTGCCTAAAAATATACTCTTTATTTAAATTCCAATAATGTTTTAGAATTAAATATTTAACAAACCTTTAATTGAATTTTTGATTTCCTTTACTTTTTTGCAGCTGTAATTCCAGAGTATGTTCATGTTATATCTATGTTAACTTTATCACAACATTTTTCATCCAATTACACATTTCCCTACTCTTCTACTCTAAATGCACCAACACAGAGCCAATTAGCTTAAAAGCAACATAAATCTGGCTCAAAGTTATGAAACAATTGCCAAATGCAAAAATTCCAGAAAACTTTTTAAATAAATATCAATTTAATTTTAAAATAATTTTTAAGTAATTTTTTAACATCAGCGCAAATGTATTTACATTACTTTTTTATAGCGCTGCACTGCATGAAAATGAGTTTTTCCATAAAATAAATTACAAAATTAAAATGAAAAGGAAGAAAAAAATGAAAATATTTTTCATTGTCAGCAAAAAATCTTCAGCATATTGCAATAATTATTCCTTAGCAAAAAGTTGCCAAAGGCTGCGCAGACAAAGGAGAACTAAGTGTGAAAAATATATGCATGTACACCTACATATATGTACATACATGCAAAATATTCCCGAGTCTCTGCTTAATATTCATAAAAGCATTTTAATTTGCATTTAATTTCATTAGTTTGTGCCACTGTGTTCAGCTGCCGTCGCCAGCGAGCGGGTGGCGTGGGAGGCGTGCCAACACCAGCAACTGGGGCGTGGCACTGCCTACCTACCCATATGCATTGTCAATTATCAAATAATTTGCACAACTTTCAGCTCGCTACAAATTGAATTAAAAACCATTTTTGGGTACTGTCCAGGGTTGCCAACAACCATCAAGAAGCCGGCAGGCAACCCAGCTTGAAAGTGACAAATTGTGCACAATTAAGTATTAACTTGGCTTAAAAGGAAACAGCTATTACACAATACATATACATATTGTATGTATGTATATAAATTCATATTTAAATTTTTGTCTACTCACAATTCGCATTGATGGCAACCATATTGATTAGGGCTATATTCCCGCTTGCTAAACTCTGAACTTTGTTATATTACTACGGAAATTTGTTACACAATTTCAAATTCGAATTTCGATTTTTATTTTCTTATTTTTTTTCGCGACGCTGTTGACGCTTAGAAATTCGCTAACGAACTGAACTGGCGGAATGTCTGGCTGGCCGCAACAAGAGCAACTCTGATGTGGCCCAAAGGCAAGCGACAATAAAAAACAAAAAAAAAAAAAAATTGTAGAGCGGCAACTAATGTTAGCCAGGACACACATATACAGTTATGGACTGTCTGTGCCTGTGTAGCTTTTAATTCGTGTCGTGTCGCATAGTGTTTTTCAGCTGCCAAAAGGCAGTTGCTTCAGCAGCTGTTGTTGTTGTTGCTGTTGCTGCTGCTGTTGTTGCTGTTGTTGTTGTTAGAAAAAGTCGCCGGCGACATTCGTCTGGGCAGTCTAATTGCTTGGGCGGCGAATGGAGCACGCTCAACTAAGCAGCTGATATGAGTCAGTCATTTTATTGAGTGAAAACTGTAGCAGTGGAATACACACATGCATAAGGATATAAGTAAACATGTGTAGTCCAATACTAGAGCAAGGCAAACAGCGTTACTCAAACAATAATTTCTATAAAGTACAAAATTAGTTAAGAAAAATCGAAATAATTCTGATATATTATATACAGAGAGTATATATATATTTATATACTATGATATGTATATTTATAATATATCAGAATTATTTCAATCTATAATTTGTAACAGAATTCAAAGAACAACTTTTCACTAAAGTTACTTAAAGTATTATATAAAAAATATTCCTTCAAATTTAACTGATCTTTTTATATAAAAAATTTATGATAAATATATTTATTTATTTGTGTTTGAGTCTATAAAGAAAATCTTAAGAACGCATATAAAATTCTCTGAAATGAAACATTATTGAATAGCTAAAGTCCATATTACATTCAAGGGAAACAGCACCATAATATAGAACTTACCATATTTATCGAAAGAGTATATTACTCATTTCTTTATAATATTCCGTTAGGCCATTTGCTTCAGCTATATATACAAATTATATCCACTATCTATACACTAAACCTACTTAAACATCATTAATGAAGTTTTTTGATCAAGTTAACTATCCCATATCTATATTAAAATATAATTTTTTAAATAAAATACATTATATTGCCTATATCTAAAAATAATATCTATAAATTGTGAATTTAATAAGAGAAAATTCTGACTGCAATCTCTCTTTCTTTACCTCAAATTCCTAATTTCAACTTCTGAAGCTCAATTTGAAAATTTATAATTGAAGATATTAAAGTAAATTTGAGATAAGACTGAATCACATAGGCCTGAAAGTTTCACTGCTGATCTACATTCGTACTTCAACTGTTCGATATCTCGTATTGTTTCGCTTAGAGCACCAGCTTCAACATGGCATTACATCGATTTACTCGCTCAACAAACCCAACTAAAGCCGCCCCAGAACTGAAGAAAAAACCAGAAAGAAGGACGTATAAGCTGTGCATTCCATTTTCAAATGCCACGCCCCGACGAGCCACAAATAGCGACCCGCCCCCATACATAGCCGAAAGCCAACGCGTATGCTCCATGCTGCCTCTACTGTAAGCCCCGAGGCCCGAGTACGTGCCTTCTAGTTGTTCTGTATGCCCAGCAGCCACTTTTGGCATTGATTGCCCGCAGCAAAAGAGTCAGCGCTCTACTGCAAGGCAACATCACACATACGACACGTTGGCCGAGCGAGGGCAGAGGGGCGAGGGCGAGAGGCAGAGCTGAGTTGAGCCTGTCGCTGGCCAACAAAAAATGTTGGTAAACAGCACTAAAAGCTGTTGGCCAAATGGAGGAGGCACAAGAATGAAGAAGAAGAAGAAAGTAGAGGCAGGCATTGCATACGACAAGGCGACAAAAAGGCAGCAGCAACAGCAACAACAACAACAACAACAACAGAAGCGACAACAGCAGCTGCTGCTGTTTGTTGTTGTTTTAATGGATTTTACTGCTGTTGAGCGGCTTTATGAGTCTGAGACGTTGCACGCTGATGAATCATTGAGTGCTTTTCCCGAGTTGTGTGTGTTTACTTGCGTTCTGCTTTTGCAAACGAATTTCAGGACTTACCTGCAAAGAGAAAAATAGAGAGAGAGAGAGAGAAAAACAATTAGTTAAAAAAATCTTGATAAAATGCAGCAGGAGAAAAAGCTTAAAAAATATATTGAAACACTATAAATCTTAAGGAATCAAGGAGATGCAGATGCTGGCAATCTTAAGTGGTAATTGAAGTGGGCAAGGGCTACAAGGAAAGATGAGAGTTTATATATGAAGTAAGAGTGATTCTGACCAACTAAGAGATACTCAGTAATCTATGCAGAGCTCAGTCATTCTTCAGTTACAATTAAATTATGTGAATGCAGCAAAATTTCTATCTCAACTTCATTCGAAATTCCTTAAGAGAAACCCATTGTTCTAATTAAACTACTAAAACTTTTTGTAATTAAGCCATTAAGCTCTAAATATTCCTCTACTAAACTAGAAGTCGCACTTCGTGAACAACAACTCCTGTAATACCCAAGTAAAATGGCTAAGAATTCACCCATTTTTATTTCTTAACAGCAAAATGAAACTTTTGCGCAAAAAAAAAAAAAAAAAAAACAACTTCGTTAATCGCATTTGTGTGAAAATTTGGGCTTTGCTATCGGAATTCATTATATGGAAGTTGAACTGTAGTTGACGCAGATGTTTTGGGTAAACTTTATTGCCGCTGCTGGCCAACATTTTGCATAAGCAAGCCGCCTCCTGCCAGATAGCGAGGCACAACTTTTACGCAATGTAACACGCTTCGAAGAATGCAACGTCCATGATAAGAGAGAGACCAGACAGAGCGACAGCTTCCAAAAGCTGACGACGAAGCTGAAGAAGAAGCAGCAGCAGCAGCAGCAGACTGGCAGACACAGACGCAGACGAAGTGCACGCAGAAGTAAAAGTAATAAGAATAAGAGCGTAAAATCCAGCACTTATTGTTGGAAAAACTTGCTCAAGATGCTGAGTGAAGGAAAAGCGCCAGCACGAGATGGAGCCGCAGTTGCAAAAGTTCTTGTGGAATTCCGAACACATGGACAAGATTTAGCTGCGGGGCAGTTTTATGAGCTTCACTTTCTTAAAGACTAGAGTCGGTATATATACAATTTTTTATTTATTTTTTTAATTAAAAAACAAGGCTTTTTTAGCCTAATGAATCGTTGTGATTTGAATGCCAAAAATCACAAGGCAACTTTGCTGAAAATAGCTAAATCAAACTTTGTTGACGAAAGGGAACGTTGGAATTGGAACACATTTGTGTCATTGGTTGTCGCAAGTTGAACGCTCGCATTTGAATGCAAAAAAAAAAAAAGTAAATAAATAAATAAATACCAACCCCTGCAGGCGTTCTATGTTCAAGTCTTTTAACAACTGACATCATTTTTTTTATATATAAAGTAAAAAGAGTATATTTGTGTGTTTAAAGTAAAAGGTGGTAAAACATTTGGCTGTCCTTAAAACTAATTGGTGTTTCTATGAAAATTGACTGATTATATTGGAGGCATATATTTTTATTTTATTTTTATTCATGATATTTTGATTTTTACTTTAATTTTAATTTTACCCTTAAAGCTAAAAGGATTTGATGTTTCGATCTACAATAATCGATTATATTAAGTGTGGGAAAACGCCATATTTGTTTGAATTTTTTATGTTTTTTTTTATTTGTTAATATTTTTATTTAGATTTTAATTTATGATATTTTGATTTACTTTTAGTTAGTTTTATTTAATTTACTTAGTTTAATTCCACTAATATTTTTATTCATTTCATTCAATCTATACTTCTTAATATACAAATATTTTTTATTAAATATATAAGTTATATTAGATTAGTATTTTATTTGAAGTTTTGATTTAAATTGATTTTTATTTTATTTTATTTTTTTATATTTTTTTGTCAAGTCTAAGGAGTATAGTCATGAATAAATTAATTTTTTTGTTCTTATTTTTTTTTTCTTTAATTTTTTAGGCAAGTTGAAGGAGTATAGTGATAAATAAGAATTGCCGTAAATATAAAAAATATATAATATTTTAGTTGAGATTCAGAGCGTGAGCCTGTATTATGCAGTCGTGCGCTAGCAACATTTTTGCTTGCTTTTTTTTTTAATATTAAAACAGACAGTAGAACATAGTTTTTGTGTACTATATACATACATATGTATATATATGTTCCTTTGCTGCGCCACTTGACTTGTCAGTTGTTTTTTTTTCGTGTTCTTCTGTCTAGTTTCTGGGCGATTGCATAAGCAAATGTTGTCTGCACGTGCAGCTAATCGACTCCTTGGCCTGCCCGGCAACAGCCCCAGCTCCAGCCCCAAGACTCAGCCCCAAACTACAACGTAGCCAACTGTGCGCGACGTCGCCAAATGAAGCCTGGCGCCTTGGCCCAGACAGCAAGACGTACACACATACATGCACATATATGTACATATACATACATATGTATATATACTTAACAGGTATATAGTGGCGGCACATTAGGTGGCCGACCAGGTATCGCATTGCAACAACTGCAAATGACGCAGTAACGTGACGTGTTTCTAACTTTTTTATTTCACCGTTTCCTTTCTTACGTTGTTAAAGGGTTGAAAAAGTCAGCGGACTCAACATGAAATGGCCTCCAAGGGGTAGCTTGAAATGACAGGGTGTTTCAAGTTGTTTTGCCTCTCTAGCTACCCTACTGCAGTTTATCACCTTGGGAATGCGGCTAACTAAAGTCTAGATATATGGCGCTATATATAGTATATATGTATGTATGTAGTACATACATATATCAAAAACAGTTTTGTGCAGAGGCTACTGCACTATTGATTTTTTGTGGCTTTTTGTTGTCAGCCCTTGCTTGGGCGCTGGGCCATTTGGTTTGCATTAGCATAAGTCAATAAACTGTTTGAGCGGCTTATCAGGCGCCATTGTAACAGAAACAACAAAAGCGCCAGGGCAAAGCACAGCAACGGCAGTGCGAAATTTGTTTAATCTAATGTTGATTGCCATATGATTATGGGCCGCAGTTTACCACTAGATTATGGCTGCGAGTTGCTATAAATGGCATTGGGGCATGGCAGCGTTTGCCCACGCAAGCTAAATGAAGATTAAAGACTAGAAATGTTTAAGCAAGGGTCTGATCAACATTAATTTGTAATTTTTAGACATTAGATTTATTTCATTATTTATTGTTTTTTAGGGCGACGGAAAGGTTGAAGGAAATTACAAATTATTATGTGAGGTTATTCGAATATTAGCTAATTATTTATATCTGTTTTGATCTGATTTTATTCAACGGGGATTATTGGAAGGAGATCAATTTATTAATAAATTAAGATAAAGAATTATTCCCTCATTTTTCTGATCGGCATTCCCATTCTTCTCTTCTCTTCGTCTATCTTCTGCTCTTCCGTTCCGTTCTGTTCTTCTCTATCTTAAATATTAATTTGTCGTTAGCTCGTTTTTCGATTTTTTTTCTGCCGTCTTCTTGTCTTCTCTTCCCTTTTCTATTTTACTCAATCTTTCTCTTTTATTTCCTCTCCTTATTTTACTTTCTTTTTATCAAACTTGTAACTAATTATACCGTCTGGTAATCTGATTAAACTGGAAGATTTTAAACACGTCTTAAATAAAGATGTAAACCAAAAAGTATCATACGGGTTCATTATCAAGGTGTTCTTTATCTAACCACAGCTGGTATTATATAATCAACAGGCAAAACTTATAGCCCTACTCTGCAGTTTATCCTAGACGACCTTTTTACCTGTTCAAGCAACCTTAACTTGGCTATTTGCCCTCACATCTTATCAAGTCATACTCAATTAAACGCTGCCTTTCGCCCTACGCATTTTATTACCAGCATTTGCTAACCCACTCTCGCTTCTCTCCTTCATTGTCTCTCTTTTCCTCCCACACCTTTCGCTAAATTAGCAACAGTTTTTTATTTCCCTTCGTTTCTTTTTTTTTTCTCAATCTCCAACCGGCGTCATATTCTGCTGAAAAATTAGGTTTCTATTCTTGACGCGTCGGTTAAAAGTCCCCGCCAAACCTCGAGTGTTTGTCCCTCTCTCACTCCCTCCTTCTCACTCTCACTCTCTCTCTCTCTCTCTTGAGTTCTTGATGGGGCGAGCTAAGAACAGTTGCTTTTATGCCGTTTCCTTCATTAAGCGGCAGTAAGTGTGCTTTAGTTTCTTTTTCTGCCCCTTCTACATCCTTCGCTTTGTTTTGTTTGCTTTGCGTTGCTTTCGCCTGGGTTTCGCTGCCTTGCGCCATATGTGCGCAGTCAGCAGCTTATTTCGATGGCTGAAATTGGGCGCAGACACGCCCAGCATTTGTGCATTGCATTTCAATTAAAGTTAAGTCGAGTAGAAAAAGTGAAGCAAGTATATTGGGACTTTAGATATCCTGTAAATTGGAATTTTAGAAGAGATCTAAAGCAATATAAATATTTTTTAGATTATCTCTATATCACATTGTTTCTCTACTCAGCCCTACAAAAATATCTGAACTTATTTACAGGTATCTTAAAATAGAATACCTGTTTACAGGGTATTAAATGCTTATACTTGATATTTTAAAGAATTTTCACCCATTCATTTCAATTGTTAAGCTCCATTCTTAGGCTTATTCTCAATTGCCAACGTAATACCTCTTCAGTTATTTGCCCCATTTTACAGGGTATTTTAATGCCTGATGAACTTGTCTGCTCCAAATTAAGATGGCAATCGCCTGGCCCTCAAATACGGGTCCACTCAGGTTGTCTGACTTCTATACACAATGCCTCCTGTTCAGCGCCCCCCACCCTTCGCTCCCTCTTCGACACTGTTCCGCCCCTGTATTTTGTGACTGCATGCGGGCTTTTTGTTAACTGTTGCAAATAATAATACACTTCCTCTCTATTTTTTAGCACTTGAAGCACTTTTCCATTGTGTCCCTCGGGTGGCTTGATTTGTCTGTTTGTTTGTGTTCGCCGTTTGTTTTGTTGTTGTTTGCTGTTGTTGTTTGTCTTGCGCTTGCTTTTGTTCTTTTTAGGGCCTGTTTTTGCCAACTTTTTGGCTGCTGCCAATTGCATAGCTAATTAGCTGCTTTTAGCTTTATTTTCTCGTTTTTACTTCACTTTTATACCTAAAACAACATTCTGGCCTTTTAATGAAATATCAAATCCACAATTTTTCATTTAGAATATAAGATTAGGCTTTAATTGTTGTGGCTGTGAGATGCTTAAGGAATCATTAGTGAGATGTTTCCATGTATTCCTACTTTTTACTTATCTAATTGCGATCAACGAGGGTCAAAAGATTAGTGTATGAAATTAAAGTCGTTATTTTATTCTTATGTAACCTTAATAATGATAAATTATAAGGCAAAAAAATAAATATCATAAATTTATAGCATATCATAAAATTAAAAAAAAAAAAAATAATAATAATTATGTATACACATATATTTTTTTTAGTAAAATATATATATATTTTTATTTTATTGCTATTTGATATTCTGTTATAATCTGGTTTATCTATAAAACATTATTAAATTTAGTTTTATTTTAAAATATATTTATAATTAAGTTTATTTAAACTTTAACTTTTTGTTTTAATTTCATTTATTTCTATAGGAAATTGTAAAACTGAAACAATCAATGTGAACTTCCTGGATATGCAAGCTTTTAACGAAAACACATCACTAAATATATCGTAGAACACGACTATCGATAAGATAATCAATATGTTGCTGTTCTACGCTGAATCTTTGTAAGCAAGTATTGCAGTGCTAAGTTGATTAGGAGAGTAAACACTCAGGATTTATCAAATCATTCTCATCTAATTTTCTATACTATTCCCTTGAATAATTAAACAGTTTAGCTTCAGTCAATTGAATTGCAGCTGCCTAAAAGCAAATTGTAACACATTTGTCCATTAAATTATTGAGAAATTGCTCGGAATAAATGAATGAAAAAGCCTATGTTTATATAGAAATTGTAAGAGGACTGCTCGTGTTGTTGGAGCATTCTAATCCGAGAATTTTTAGTCGGGCATTGTCAGTCTTAGCTGCAATGACTACAACATTTTGTGGTAACGATTGCATTTTATGCAACAGCACATATAAAAATAAATATGCATACATACATACACATTCTTTCATTTATCTAGATGAGAAAACAGTGAAGGCGACAACAGAAGCTGCATTCAAGGACATGTTGTCATCATAATGCCACAGAGACGACCAACTAACAACTACCAACTGGCAACTGGCAACTGGCAATTTGCAACAAGCAAAAGGCAACGACCAAATGCCAACAAAATTTCATTGTTCAGAGCAATTTGAAATGCGAATGCGTTTAACGGATGCGGATGAGGATGCATTAAAATGCCAGCAAGAGCAAGAGAAAGAGACAGACAGAGAGAGGGAGAGACAGAGAGACAGCTGTAGATAAAGGGAGACAGTAGTAGGAAGACTTTGTTAGACTGCTCAACATTTGTCTGTGCTGTTGCCTGTTTATCGCAGCCGGGCAACAAATTTTAATGTTGCAACTTCTGGCGGGGCTTGCAACGTCATGACGTTGCCATAACAAACGCTAAAAGTGTCACTGACATTTCAACAACATTTCACTAGCCATGTGCGAGTTGCTGCTGCTGTTGCTGTTGCTGCCACAGCAACAACATGGCCAAGATAATTTTACACTAGCAGCAGGAGCAGCAGGAGCAGGAGACGCCCGAGTGGGAGTGGCCGGTTGTTACGTGTCTCTGGCAGTCGCTCGTTGCCCGTCTGATTAACTATCCGGCCGGCTTAACATAGTCGGGCTTAAATTATGTCTGAGCAGGCCAACACACACACACACACACACACTTACCAAAAAGAGTAGCAGGAAGAGTGTAGACTTTATTTCATTTAGAGCTGGCCACTTCCTGCTGACAAGGATTAAATATCCTTGCGCGCATTTTAATTACGTTTTATCTTGAGGCTAACTCTAAGATATAGCAAAGTAAGACTCATATAAATTGTGCAGATGCCGCAACTTGCCTAGCAGCAAAGAACTTTAAGGAAGTTAAACGTATTTTCACATCAGAGTCTTTAGTGTATGTATACTCTGCGTATGCCTGGCATTGTTTCTTTTTTATTTCAGATTACATAGACCCCAGTCAAAGCCATTCCGAAGACCTCTCTATTTGACTCAGAGCAGCTCTATCAAGTCTGTATGTTGTCTGTCTATGTCTATCTCTGTATCTCTCACTTCATATCTTTATAATTCTGTCATTCGTTCTATCACGATCTCGCTTTCTATATCTATATTTATATTTTTCTTTCTTTGTTTTTTCTAGTTTTCCCATCTTGATTTTTTTCACTGAATGTCTTTACCTCTCTCTAAAACGAGAGAATAGGTACGTACCTCTATCTTTCTTTCTTTCCCTCTCACACAGCTTCTCTCTCTCACTCTCTCGCTCTCGCTCTCTCTTTAATTTGTCTTTTTTGTTTCTCACGCTGTCCCTCTCTATCTCACTGTCTCACTCTATTTCTTTCTAATTTTCACTCTATCTCTATCTTTTCTCTCTTTCTCCCTCTTACTCTTACTCTCACTCTCTCTTTTTATTTAGATGTGTATATCTCTATCTATCTCCTTCTATATATAAATCTCTCTCTTAATCTGTCTTTCTCTCTATCTCTATATATCTGTAGCTCTCTTGTTCTACTCATATATGTATATGTATATCTCTCATTCTTTCTCCCTCGCTAATTCAACACATTCTGTGCTGCATAAAAACTTCCGAAACTTTTATGCATTCAACTAGAAACACTTGCAAAACTCCCATAAAACGAAGAGCGTGACTTATAAATAACAAATGACATTCCAGTTGAATTGTAATTACACTGAAATAAATACTATCTATCGATTTTTCTTTTCGCAAATTAAGTTTCAGCTACGAACGGTGGTAAATAATGAACGGGGCTTTTTCTATATAAGTTATATATACATCTATATGTATACCTATGTGATTTGTATTTGTTTTTGTTGCTGTTGTTGAACAACTATGAAGTTTGGCTTGCCTTTGGCAATTGCCACCCCGTTTTCCATTTGCCGCCGTTCAGTTTTATGAGCGTTCAAATTGCTGCGTTTCCATAGCCATCAAGCCCCAGCCCCAGCCCTGCCCCATTTTGTCCACTTGTGTCCCCCTCATTTAGCCAATACCTCGATATGTCAGCCATTCGTGTTTCGTGTCCACTTCGAGTCAAGATTGTTTTATGGCCAAAGGCTGTTAGGTTTATTAGCCGCCAACATGCAGGTACCGTTGTAGCGCTGTAGAGAGAGAGAGGGTACGTCTGTGTGTGGGCGTGTTGGATCGTGTGTAATTAAAACTATGCCCTCCCCCGCCCCACCACACATCAATGTGTCGCCTCATCTGTGCGTGAACATTTGCGGCTGGCCGTCGCATTTAAGGTTAAGGTGAATGCCTCTCAAGTCTCAGTGTCGCCTAACGAGCTGCTGACAACAACTAATTAACCATATTGAGAAACCTGATTGAACTCAGCGGCCCACCCAATCTCTGCTGTCCGAAATATTTGCTCTACGTGATTGATTAACTGAAGTGTGTGAGGGATTTCCGTAGAAGCGAAAATATAAAAGAGTATATACATATACATATATGCTATATATAGGTAATTTATGTGCAGTTCTCAGAGATATTTTGGTAAATTAATTAAAGGAGCTGAAGTTTGAGGGATTTGAGATGAAAGATATTTGTAGCCTTTGTAGATTTTTATATCACATTGCTGAATTTAATCCAAAAGTATTTGTGGAGTATAAGAAAATCTTTTTAGAGATAAGATTTGGAATATATGCTGATTATACTCAATATTCAGATGCCCAAAAATCGCCTTTATGTAAGTTAGTTCTCAAATATTTGAGTGGAAAGGCAATAGTGAGAAGGAGATTATGTATTTATTGATGATCAAGCATTAAAAGTACCAAGAACATATTTTGATATTCATATTTATACAAGATTAGAAAATGCATCTCTAACTATATGTTATATAGAAAACTTGATTTTCACTTATAAGTTCTCTCAGTAGAGATTCCAAGCAACTACATTCCAGCTCAGAAAGTCTGCTTTATGGGCAATCTAGTGCCCAAATTCTAATAAATCTCTCTTTAGGCTGTCAGGCACAGAGCTCAGTGTTCCGAGAAAGCCATCGAGCACAGGCGAATGCATAAATATTTTATACAATTATATCAAAGTAATGCAAAGGGACAACAGCACAGGTAGGCATAAATAAAAGGATATGGATATGTATATTGGCCAGGCAGAGCGAGAAATGAGTGTGAAAGGAGAGCACTACAAACACTCACCCACACACACACACACACTTCACTTTGGCAAATGTGTGAAAATTATGCGTTCAATGAAAATATTTTGGCTTTAAACCCTCTTTGAGTGTCGGCAAACCACATCCTGCGCCAGCTGCTGCTGCTGGTTCCTGCTGTTGCTGCTGCTGCTATAAGCCTTTCAAAATCCTGGCCGTATGCAAAAACATGAGCTTGCCCGGGGCCTAGACTCCTGTTTGACCACAATGCAATTTTGTGGCTTACACAGATACAAAAAATCCCCAACACTCGCCTCTGCTTGCCGCTCCCGCTTCTAGCCAAGCCAATCAAAGCCCCTTTTGGCATTTTTGGTAGCTCACTTGAATGCGCAATCAGCAGCAGGATAACAGCAGCAGCAGCAGTAGTATCAGAGCAGCAGGATATGCTCTCTCCACATCATGCATGGTAATAATAAAATTGTCAGCTTCACATTGTGCATGCTCGATCCGCCTCTCTCTCCTCATCAGCCTCAATACTCAATCTCCCTCCTTTGCCAACTCTCTATGCCATACTATACTAATCCTACTCTAACCATAAATATAATGCTGCACCAAATTCATAGATAACCAGTTGACCGCATTGCCCCCAACAAAAAAAAAAAAAAAAATCCCAACCACTTTCCGGCTCCTTTACATAATAATTATGTGCGTTCAGGAATTAAAGGGGTATACTGGATTTTTAATTCTCTATATATATGTCTGTTATTTTGCTGATACTTTAATTAGTTTAAAGTATGGAATACATATTCTTATATTTTGTAAAATTATGGAAATTTAAAATAAATAAATAATAAAATAACAGTTCTGGACTATTTGAAAATAATTATTGAAAACTAGAGCACAATAAATAATTTCTTGAACTGCTGCAAATATTGAAAAATACGCGCAAATAATATCTAAAGAATTCTCTTTGAAGTTCTCATTCATGAATAAATAATGCTAATAATAAATTGTGTAATAGATATACTCGTATGGAAATCACTTCACAGAACGTGTAGAAGTGATATGCAGCTGGCTAACAAATTTATTCAGGCTTTTCCTTATTTTTAACATTTTATTTGAGGTCATCTGGTAAAATGTGGAAAACCCAAAATGCAGTTGCTGTTTCCATTGCTACGGCTTTTGGCTTTTGTGTGCGTGCTTTTTGGCCAGCAATTGGATTTTTGTTTGTTATTTTTGCTATCTGTTTCAACAGCTTTCAAACAGCTGCTCCACTGCTCTCTCCCCATGTTTTTAATAAAGTTTTCATCTGTTAAATGAACTTCGATTCTTGTTTTTGCTAGTTGGGCGAGTGCATAATTTAATTGAATTATTATATATATAAATTCTTTAAATATTTTTATACATATAATAATTGTGTTTGACTCTCTCGCTTATCGGCTCCATGCATCAGTGCATATTTCACAATCACTGTTTGCATAATTTACTCGCATTGTTTGCACTGAAAACAATTTTCAGAACTTGTTCAATAAGAACAAAAAATTGAAATTAATTAAATTTATGCGTTCTCAATAAAAGCAGCTAAATATCGAGTATATAAAATTTGAAAAAAAAGGAAATTAATTATGAATATTATACAGAATATTATACATATATTTATGCTCTATATGTAATATATATTATCTATTATTGAACGAATACACTTTACTATGATGGTGTTTAGTTTCGTATTGATCTTTATTATTCTGAGCCTGGGTTTATATACCCAGACTCATGTATAATTTCAACCCTTAAATCTAATGTATCTATTGCTGAGTGTGTAAGGCTCAGCATTGGGCTATTACATATTCTTATCTTATCGCTGAGTGTGTAAGACTCCGCGTTGGTCTATTAGCTATTCTTATCCTATCGCTGAGTTTGTAAGGCTCAGCGCGCGTCTCCTTCGTAATCTGACTCTGGGGTTGCAAGGGTTGGTCTTCATTTGTATATTTATGCAGTCCGTACATGTGGCCCTTATCGCTATCACAGCGCACTACCTGCTAGTCGCTGAGTGCGTCGGAGGCATGTATACGATCATCGTATATTCATATGTTCATGCCTGAACATTCTGCGGGGGGCCAAGTGTGTAACTTCCGGAATTGCTGTCTGTGGAAATCTTAATAATATACAGGACAAATACAAGTTTGATAATTGTTAATATTCTTGACGAAATGATCACCAATCCAATCCTTATGTTCGTGCCTGAACATTCTGCGGGGCCCAGAGAGTGTGACATCCAGATAAACCGAGTGTGCCACCAGTACCTTGGACTTTTGCTTAGGTGGCGGCTCCCATGCCAAGTGAAGTCGAGCCTCTTTGAAGAACTTCCGCGGCTTTTGGGTATCATCATTTGTTACATTAGTATATCTGAGTGCATCTGTTGAGGAAGTTGTCAATCGTTTCATTGTTGCCGAAGCCAAAGCCTCCAAATGGTAGATATCCTTCGTTTGATCCTGATGCTTTAGAACAGATATTGATTCGCTTGTAGTAATTATGGTTGTTTCCTTTAAAATGTTGCTGCTACTTCCAATTGAATCCCTTTCCGATGTAATTGTACTTGCAGTTTTAATCTCCATAGTTGGTAGCGCTGCTGTGGTCATCACTGGAGAGTTTGAGTCGGTATTGTCGCTGTTCTCTTCAGCTGCACATCCAGCCGCTGTTGCAGTCTCCGCAGAAGTTTGCTCTTCCGTCGTGCTGCCAACTGTGGAAATATCATCCATTGGTCGAACTTCCAATTGGATATCTGTTGTTGTATCTTCAGCGATACTCAACGTCGATGTCGAAGTTGTGGCAGAAATTCCATTCTTGTCCTCATCTTCTATGCCCTCCGAATCCAATGTCGGAGTTGGTGGAGCCCAGATCTTCTTTATTGATCTCTTGTCTTCACCCTGCTTTGTTTTTGTTGTTACTACTTGAAGTTTATTTTCTTGTTCTGTAGATTCAGTTATATATCTTCCCATGTGGGGGCTTGCCGGCGGGTTGAAATCCCACTTTTTGAACACAATTGCATCCAAAGCTGCCTGAGCTGCTAGCATCTCATCAGCGGTGACCTCGTCACTGTTATCGGAGGTGCTCACGTAATTTCGGATACTGCCTTCATCATCATTCTTCAGCAGTTCCTTGTCCACTGGCAAATAACGTTTGTAGCGTCTGCATAAACAGTCCCACGCTAACTTGTAGTTACCTTTTCCCATTGCGAAATTGCTTATCATTTGTGCATCTTCTCCTTTGACATACATTTGCAAGTATAGCAGTTTCGTTTTGTCGCTGATATCCTTTCTGTTGTGGATTATTTTGGTGAACTGCTCGAAGAACGTCGGCCACGCCTTAGGACTTCCATTAAAGTAAGGAAGTGTTGGTCTCTGTCGCTTTGGAGTGTCTTCTTTTATGTTTTGCAGTGCACTTATTTTTCTTTCCAGCTTTTTAGACACTGTGTACACTTTGACTTCCAGTGCGTCTATGCCATCGATTTCATGGACACGCTTATCATATTTATCCTCCAAATCGGTAAGCGTTGACTGGACTTTATTCCAGAGGAACTCTAGCGTTTCTTTGCTGTCTAGAGCATCCTCCTGGTTGCTGAGCTCAATGTTGGCCTGCACTTCTTCAATGTGCAGCCATACTCTTTGAACTCTTATGCCCAAAAGGTTAAGCAACTTCACCATTGGGCTCGACCAACCGAATAAAAACATCTCTTGCGTTGATGTTTCCGGTATCGTTGCCCAGCTATGAAGTTGGCCTGTGTCTATGGCGTGATCGGCAACTTTGGTCCTGAATTCTGCCATTATGCCATCAAATATTTCTTGTTAAATATTGATGGTTGACGACACAGTTGTGTGTTTATTGTAGATCCATTGGCTTTTCCCGTTGGAGGTTTTTTTGTTTTGATCACTAGGTTGATCTTGCTGTGCCTCGACTCACAGCTTGGGTTGGTAAGCCAATGCACAAATCTACTATTATTTAGCACTTCACTTTGTACTAAACACAAACACTTTTCCTTGTGGACTGCATTGAAGTATTAAAAATACTTCATCCGGCTCGAAGGACCATGAACGAATACACTTTACTATGATGGTGTTTAGTTTCGTATTGATCTTTATTATTCTGAGCCTGGGTTTATATACCCAGACTCATGTATAATTTCAACCCTTAAATCTAATGTATCTATTGCTGAGTGTGTAAGGCTCAGCATTGGGCTATTACATATTCTTATCTTATCGCTGAGTGTGTAAGACTCCGCGTTGGTCTATTAGCTATTCTTATCCTATCGCTGAGTTTGTAAGGCTCAGCGCGCGTCTCCTTCGTAATCTGACTCTGGGGTTGCAAGGGTTGGTCTTCATTTGTATATTTATGCAGTCCGTACATGTGGCCCTTATCGCTATCACAGCGCACTACCTGCTAGTCGCTGAGTGCGTCGGAGGCATGTATACGATCATCGTATATTCATATGTTCATGCCTGAACAATTATATTTTATTTACTATTTGGGGCATACTCGTATAGATCATTTGCTCTTGTCTTTAATATAACTTCAAGATTACTTGATAAAGTACCAAATTTAATATATCAAAATATATATACCATATACATATATACCACTTTTTTCCATACTTAAACAATTCGATTAGACCTTGTCTGCCCAAATTGCAATCGAATTAGACGCAAATCACGTTAGGCCCAAACTAGATAAACATAGTTTTGCCCCTCACATTGAATGTTGGCAACAATTTGGCTTGAATCGAAGCAAACAACCATCTAGACAACTCGATTATGGATGAGCTTTTCCCTATGGCCCAGTCGGTTGCATATGTGATTACGTGGCTGTTTTTGCCATTTGCATAAATAATACGAATTATTAATACAATTCCATGTAGTGTTGGCAAATTTTCACATAATAACTAAACGAAGTACAATTGAATATCCACATAAATATATATATATATATACATATATGTATATAGATGTTCGTATTTGTATGCCATTTGCTTTGGCCAGAGAAACATATTTACTATGCAAATGATGACAGCCAAAGGCAGTTAACGGTCTGGGTGCTTGGGGTGGACTCCGATGGCCGTATGAGGTTTACCTGCCTGCAACTATGTGGTCTTGTTTGGCTAGCAAACATGGCATAACTCTTCGCCCCGCTGGCTATGCGATGTGTGAACATGGCAAGCATTTTAGCCAAAAACTAGTCAGCAGCTATCAGTTTCACTCTCTCTCTCTCTCTCTCTCTCTCTCTCTCTTTGTGTTTAAGTGTATATGCATTTCCTTTTCTGTTTCTGTTCTTAAATCGTTCTGTTGCAAGTAAAATTCAAGCAGGCCCTACAGTTTGCATGCATAATTGATGCGTTTGGTATAGAGAGAAAAATCCTAAGCTCAAGAAAAACAACTAAAATTGTGTTTAAATTGACAAAACAAAGGATTGAACCAGCAAAATATAAACAAAATAAATATTTAAATATACTAATATGCAAATAGTATATATGTATAAAAATTAATAAGATTTCAACTAGGCTAAGACTAAACTTGTGTTTACTTTAGAATATTCCTACCATACTTCCAATAACCCTAAGGGTATTCCAAATTTAATGGCAAATCCTATTGCATACTATATACTTGACTTTTATACATATATATCAACAATATTACTAACTCTCTTATAGAAAACCTATTAATGCAACACATCAAACCATCTATTCTCTTACTCTTTTTCAACTATTCCAATTGGCCCGAGCAATTGCAATTGCTTTGGCACTTCAACATAAATTTCTCTTACACTTTGTGCTCATATTTCATCTTAAGCCACATAGGGAATCATTGCTCAGCTTCTTTATTGGACATCAGTACAATTTGTAGACCCTCATGAATTGTTGGCGCTGGCACTCTTGGCACTGCGAACGGCTGCATCAAAGATTAATGCCTTTTGGGCTTTGGCTGTAGTCATGCTTCTATAGACTGCACTTGCCACGCCCTCTTTTTGCACTTTGTGCGATAAACTCCCTTTGGTGATTTGTCATCGTAAACAATAATTCACAATATCCGCTTATACTTCGCTGATGGCCTTTGTGCTCTCTCTTTCTCTCCCATTCTCTGTCTCTGTTCGACATTCGCTGAAAAAAGCTTTTAAAGTGTCGGCCATTTTGTTTGTGTTTGCTCAAACACTTTTGGGTTCGCCCAACTTTGCACCGTTAATTGACTTGCTTCCGTTATGTAATTAAAATTCTGATTCGAGTTGTGCTCTGATGGACTCAACTAGCAAAATACCCTATAATTGCTATTTGACTGTGCGCCAAAATTAATAATAAATAAATTGAATGTATACAGAATATTAACATATTAATTTTTTACTATGAATCAAAAATAGAATATTCATAGGAAATTATATAAATAATATATTTTTGGGGTATAGCACATTTCTTTAAAAAAAATAAATAAAATAAAATGCTTGTATTGATTATAAATATTTTATTTTACTATTTACAGTAATAAAATAATTTTTTTTTTAATTTATAATAAATATTAAGTAATATGTATTTTTTTATATTTTTATTATTTTTAAAAAGAAATGCATTCTCTCGAAACTTTAAAGTATACGTATGAATAGCATAAATATTTATTGCCATATACTTTTCGTCGGAAATTCATAAGTTTCTAATTCCAATTCAAACTTCACTGTTCTTATTAGTTTGCACTGCTATTCATTTATGCAATAGATTGATAAGATTGTGCTACCTGGGTATAATTCTAGGAAATCGGCAATAGCTTCAGTGCTCAGCAGTCTGTCATGTCGAAAAGTCGACTCTTTGCTTCTCTTGTATTATTTCTATATGCTGTTGATTATCTGATTACTCACGCCAAAGGAAATCAGATAGCCGAAATGGCAAACATATTTCAAGAGAGCTCATTCGAAGAGGTGCGTTTCAGTTGATCATCAAGTACAGTTCGGATTGAGCAAGATATCTTACAGGTTGTAGATTACGGAGCCTTTGGAACGGCCGTTAGATGCAAATGGAGTGTGAAGCCCCTTAATACGGTCGCTCTTGTACATAACGCGTTTGATATTAACATAAGTGACACAGAATTGTTGCTTAGTCTCAATCATAAGAATGTTATCCAATATGCTAAAATTGACCCTGATCACCTGCAACTGGAATATGCAGACTGTGGATCACTGCAGCAACTGCTGCATGGCGACGAGCAAAGGGAATATTCATTACGTAATGCCCTCGATTGGATGCATCAGGCAGCAAAGGTATATTAACAGTTGCATTTGCTCATCTGACACATTTCTCAATTCACGTTTTTTAGGGTTTTAGGTACCTCCATCTGTGGATTCATCCCATATCGATCAATTATAATTTGACGACTGATTTTCTTATGCTAACGAATAACTATCGCCATTTAAAGATCCTTGTACTACCCAGTAAATATAAAGAATATTCGCCGATGGCAACTAATAGAAGAAGTCAAAGAATTGATTATACAGGGAGCACTGATATATGCACTATGGGAATCACCATTTGGGAATTATTAACGCGTAAAAAGCCCTTTTATCACACTGATTATACAACGGATGAAATATTTGAGGCGGTGTTGAGAGGTATTTTAATTGATAATGCCATATGTATATCACATTACTGTTATCTTTATTTACTAAGGAGAACGACCGTCAATTACCAATATAAAAATATCAATCACCGACGAATTAAAGAGATTAATTCAAAACTGTTGGGACTCAAATCCATACAAGAGACCCTTTATCCAAGAGGTCATACATACGCTGAACCACATCCTGTGAGCGGCATATAAGAAATTTAAACATATGATCGATAAAACAACTATATGATTGCAGCACTCAAGAGGATACGGACCTTGATCAACTGCTGAAGGCCAATATCGGAGCGATCGTAGACTTTGAGGATATCAAGATCTGCAAGGTAATATTAAAGGCCTACATTGAGATTTACTGACAGATGCGCCTATATAAAAGGCAAATTTCTGCTATGATATAAGGTTCAAAGTCTTAAATTCTCTACACCAAATTTTTTTAATAAGTTAAATATTCATGATTTTTTATTCACAGAAAATCAGGGACGATGCCATTGGTATTCCCCACAAGGCCATGTGGTTTGGTAAGGAGATAACCGTCCGCAAATTCAAGGACATCGCCGAGCAATGGCTTCAACATCAGTCTTTTGTACAGGAAATCAGAAGGAATATTGAGCTAAATAATAAATATTTAGTAAATATTTATGGGGTCTCAATAGGAAACGAGTCTATCTATTTAATATCAGATTACTCAGATCGTAGATCGTTGCTCGATTATTTACATGGTGAGGAACAAAGGAAATATTCTGTCACTCGTGCCATTAATTGGATTACGGATGCTGCCGAGGTATGTTTATATCCAAGCTTGTATGGCTATTGAAATCATTTATCGATATATCGTATGTATCGGAAAAGTATTGAAGAAATAGAACATTATTGACTGATATTCCAAATTTAGATAGATAAAGCAATATAACTATCTATTTAATATTTTTCTTGCTTCCATATTCTCTTATAGGGTGCTTATTTTCTCAACATACTAAGGCAATCAAATTATGTATTCATGAATTATATTTTAACGCCTCAAAATATGATTTTGTTTAACAATTTCACCCAATTGAAAATTAGTGATTATTGTTGCCCTTTTGACGCTGAAATTATGTTGAAGTCCACTTCGGAAGTAGCCTATATAGCACCAGAGGTTGGTACAATCATCTCTCAAATATATGTAATATGTATATTTACATTTGCAAATTCTTAGGTGCTTCGAACAAAAAGATTTACTTACCAGAGTGACGCATATAGCCTTGGAATTATCTTGTGGGAAGTTCTCACACGAAAAAAACCCTATTACACTGTCATGGATGTTCTTCCACAAAATTTATTGAAAATCATTCAAGGTATAAAATTTGAGACCGCACAGATACTCTTTAAACATTTAAACAGTTACAGGCATGCGTCCGACTTTCAGTGATATCAGAAAATTGGAACTCGAGTCCTTAGAAGATTTTATTGAGCTTTGTTGGCATCAGGATGAACTGAAACGCCCAGATCCACATATTTGGTTTGTACACCTTGATAGACACTGGTGAGATCAGCGCTTGATTAACTCTTGATTTCAATTCAAATCATATAATATTATTATTTATATAGCACAGATACCAACAACGGTGATAAGATTATAGGAACATACGAGAAACTCAACTATGAGGATATTGAATTCATTGAGGTGACATTTTGTCTGCTGCCCTAAAATTTTATTGATGATTCTTCTCTGCTTCTATAGGCTATCGGAAGTGGCGGCTATGGTATAGTTTATAAAGCGAAATGGCTTCAGAATGTTGTCGCTGTCAAAATATACAAAAATATGAAAGAGACCAATTTCCGACATGAGGCCAAACAGCTAGCCCGAACTAACCATAAGAATATTATAAAACTATATGGCATATGCGATCACAATGACTCCGCATATTTAGTCATATCCCACGCAGAGTGCGGATCCCTCTATAGCTACTTGCACGGAGACGAGCGCAATGAGTATACCATGGCGAGGGCCATAGACTGGATGATTCAGTTAACTCAGGTACAGTCTTATTCATGACAACATGTCTACATGGTTTTATTGAGCCTTTGCTTCCATTTATAGGGCATTAATCACTTGCATTCCATGAAGCCAAAACCGTTGATTCATCGCGACTTAAAAAGTCATAATCTACTACTATCCAAAAATTATAAGAAATTGAAAATTGGAGATTTCGGCACTGTGACGGACCTGAAAAGTCTGATGACGTGTGAGCGTGGCACTGCCGCCTATATAGCCCCAGAGGTAGTGCTGGTCCAAAATGTTCCACATAAATCGATTAATGAGACTCTAATACACATACACAGGTTCTCACTGGCAACAAGTATACGGAGAAGTGCGACATTTATAGCTTCGGGATAGTGCTCTGGGAGGTGATGGCGCGCAGGAAGCCATTTCATCACATGGAGAATCAAACTGCATGTGCAATTATATATCAAACCTCGAATGGTAAACGGCCACCCTTAGGTGATTTGATACCGAATAGCGAGGAACTGCGGACTCTGATTGCTACATTGTTGGCATCAGGATCCCGAGAAGCGGCCCTCAGTGAAACAAATTAAACTCAACAATATTCCATGCTGCTGATATTTCAATCAGAGTACTACGATAAATATTATATATACATATATCACTTGAATAAACCAACTCTGATAAAAGAAACTTCAACAGAAAGTGAGAAGTGAGAGACGGAGAGTGAGAGCGACAAGAAGAAGCCAGAGATTTTTCCCTTACGCTTTGCAATTGCATAACATCAGTAAAAGGCTTTTTAATTAAAGCAAATAAACAGTGTTAATTAAAAATGCGCATACGCATAATTGAATTGTAACTGAATCAGCACTCTCACACACACACACACACATGCTTTGCAATAAATGTCAAATATATGTATTTATATTTGCATCGCGTTGCGTGCTTCGATTGGCATTCATTATTAATATTTAATTGCAATTCGAGTGCTGTTTATTGAAGTGTTTTTGCCATTTTACATGTTTATCGCATTTGTATTCGTCTGCCTCCACAGTGTTCGCTCCTACTTGAATACTTCCTCAGAAATATTGTATATCAATTAATTTGGCTGCTAATTTTATTATGCTTATTAGTATTATTATAATTTTGTTTTTTTCTTTCGGGCACCTAATTATGAGAGCAGAGCGCCAACCTAATTGAGATTTAATTAGTTTGCATTTTATTGTAAATATTTAATAATAATTTCCTCGCTCATGCACATGGCCAGATTAATTGAAATCTACTCAAATTAATTATTATGCGAATCGAAAAAGCAAAAGACAAAAACAAAATACATGGCATTGACTAGGCTTAGTCGCTGCTGTTGTGTTAATTAGCAATTGGCATTATGTATTTAATATTTAATGCAATCATATATAATATCCAATGAATTTTATGCGCTTAACTGAGAGCTCTTAATGTGAAAATTAAGATATTTATGCCGCCTGGCTGACTGAATGGCTGGCGGGCTAGCGGGCTGGCTGGCTGGGGGTGTGCCTGGCTTTTCGTGGCATATTTCCAGGGGATTATCGTACGAAAATCCCGTGGCTTTCATTTTAATATAAACAAATTGGATTTCCTTTCGGGGTTACACGATAATAAAGTGTAAATATCTTAAGGAATATTTAAGTGAAAGGAAACTGTTTTTGATTCTTAATTAAAAAGGCAATTAAAACTTAATTTTATGATCAAATATTTTCTACTAACTGTAGACAAAGATATACAATGAGCACTAACTTTCAATGTGGAATGAGTAGCAGCTTTGCTGAAGAGTCAGAGTATATCTTAGTCGAGCATTCCCTGCTTTACATTTCTTTCGCTTAATAAGCGAAAACTTTTCTACACAATATTCACTTCTTAGTTAATTCAAGTCTTTCTCTACAAACACTCAATGCTTTCATCAACTTTTCTATAGCTTTTCCTTATTTTCCACAAATTTTGCCCCTAATGCAAATTCAAGTAGCGAGTGCAAATTCGCACAAATTCGTACCGAATGCACTAATTCTTGAGCTTCTCAAGGAAAACTAAGTTAAGCTAAATCAGTTTTGCCTTTTACACAAAACCCTTGACCGGGCCCCAGTCAACGTCAGCTCCAACTCAAGTTTTTCGCAAATGCTTTTTCGCACTTAAATGACTTTCTTTTCGCTGTGCCAAAAATGCGTGGCAAAGCTGAAATGCTATTAGCTGAGATTGCCAGAGAGAGCGGGAGAGGAAGAGGGCTGGCGGTATATAGCAAAATTAATGAACTCAATGTGTCCAAAAAAGCAAGCTAAGATAAACTGAGAGACACAGACAGGACAGAAAGAGAGGGAGAGAGTGAGAGAGAATGCTAGATAAATGTAGAAAAGCTGACACAAAGCGCGAAAATTGGCAGATAGCCATAATGAAAATGAATGCGAAAATCTGACACTTTCACAAAAAGTTCATAAACTCTTTCACAAATTAGTATCAAATAGGTCGCATGTCAAGTTGAAATCGGAGATTGATTGAGCAAAACATTAAAAATATATATAATATTATGAAATATATCAGATATCGAATAGCACGCCCTTTTTATCCGTTGGCTATTCAGTTCATCGTCTAGCCAGTAAATTGGAGATATATAAATATGTATTTATCAACAGTCCACAAATACCACAAAAACACATATATTTTAAGTGAAGTCTTAATTACACCTGACCGCAGAACAGCAACTGCAATAACAAAAGTGAATCATAGCAACAGCTCGACTATGGAATACCTTAACCGTAAAAAATTCTTAAAATGAAAAAAAAAAGTAAACTTAAAAATAAAGTTTGTAAAAAGACTTTTTGGCTTAAAAAATGTATATTATGGATTATAAGATTTTTAATTATTTTCATTTAAAAAATTAAAAAAAACTTTAATATTGTATACATTATAGTTTTGTTTTTAAAGAACTAAATAATTTTTTTTTGTTTTTATTCAATTTCATTTATTAAATATCATTATTATTATTTTTTTATCTTCTATTTTTGATTAATGTTGAACATTTTCTTTAATCAAAATTTATTTTGAGCATTTATTTATTTATGAAATTTATTTATTTATTTATTTATTTATGATTTGTCAATGTAAAAATTAAAAATTTTATAAGTATTAAATTCTATTTATTATAATTGAATATGAATAAAATTATTTGTATATATTTACTTTATAAAATTGTATTTTTATTTGTTTTTTAATATTAATAAAAAATAAAATATTGTGCATACCTATATTTTGTTTAGCCCTTATACATGCATTCTCTGCAGAGCATCTATAAAAAGCGAAACTTTGTCGCCATTGCTCAACACTGGCCCACAGGTAGCTGGCTACCTGTTAATTTCATGGGCCGCAGATAAAGCTTATTAAAACACGACCACGAAAATCTGCGCAAAGTATTTAAAATGTTGGAGCAGCCATAACAAATTATATTAATACGCAACCATGTTGTTTAGTGTGCACACACGTATACGCCCCGTGTAACGCTCCCACTGGGGCCAGTTTGTCAGCCAGGTGGGGTGGATCGGGCTGTGCTGGGTTCGGGTCTGGTTTGTCCAACAAAATCTACTTCATTTAGCTTGGCGCCGGCCAGACGATTTTGACATTTTATTACCAAACAAAAGGCAACAAAAAGCCAAAGCAAAAGCCAGAGGCAGCGCTCGGGCTGAAACAGGTGGAGCTGAGGAGGCTTTGAGCCATGACTCACTTGGCTAACAGCGTCTACCCAAACTGGCTTACTCGCTGTTTTGCAGACAACTTTGTCAGCAGTAAGGGTAGAATTTGACGACCGTGTTGCCAGCATGTTGTTTTTTTTCCGCTGTCTTTGTCTTTAATAGAGTTTATTTATAATATTATATTAGAATACAAGTCTAGTTTTTTGTTGTTGCTTTTATAGCTGTCTATCAAACGAAAAGTTTACATATTGCACATCAATCTAGTACCAGTTAGTAACTGTCTATATCCTATATATTTGATCTATTCCAGTAAAAGTTGGCACATTATGCAATTAGGGGTTGGCACAGCTCATAAAGTGTGCGTGGGCGATAAAAGTAGGCTATAACAAGTGTACTTGGGTGCTAGATAAGGTTGCCCCATAGCAGATTGACAAAGGTCAAACTTATTTTTACTTTATGTATTAATTAAGCTGACGCAAATGTGAAATGTTCAGACAAAAGTATATTTGTAAAGTTCTGTTATTTTCTGATATGTTTTTTTTTTCATTTATTTATTTTATTAATTATTTTTCTAATATTTTAACTTATTTCGTTTCAAAATGTACTAAATATGAATTTAATTTAATTTTTTAATTTTTTTAATTTATACTAGATTTCATATATATTAAATAAACATAGTTATGATATAAACATATATGATATGATATTTATTTATTTTTCATAAATTTTATCGATTTACATTAAAAAAATAATAATTTAAAAAATATTAATTTTTCATTGCTTAATAATTTTATAATTTATAATTATTTGTTTTAATTTATGATATTTTTAAATATACATACTTTTTTATAATTTTTCTATTTTTTTAAGTAACATTAAAATTTGTTTATATCTTTTTAGATTTCAAATATTTTTTATATTTTTTATTCATCTCTATAATTTTTGTTTTATATTTTTTATTTACAATTTATTTAAGTTTTATATAAATCCTTGGTTATTTTTTATATTGCATGTTTATTCATTTCATTTCTTTTCATTTATTTTCCATAAATATTTGCATTTTGTACTTACTTATAAATTTGACTTTCTTGTTGAGTCGCGGCTGCTTTGAGCGTATTTTATTATTTTTCTTCATGGGCGCCGATCTTCTTGAAACTACTTTAAATGTGTTACGCCAGTGTTGGTTAGCAATCCAAAATAGAGTTGTAAAAGAGAGTGGTTGTTGCAACAGGTTAGCAAAAGAGAGTTCAACAAACTCGATGTGAACAAAAACCTTCTTTTTTTTGGTAACAATTCGACGTAGCAACAATTTCAATTCTAGAGTATACACAATGTCTGTTTGATTTAACAGAAATGTTTTTATTAGTTTGAAGCACACAAAAGATAAATGTTAAATGTTAATAATCGACTGAAGGCATGGAAAGTTCTAAACAAATATTTGCTTTTAGGCAAATGTAATAAAAGCCAGTTTTATGCAAATTTCAATTAATTTATTTTAGCCAAAGTCAACAAACAAAACTTTAAACTGAATATCTTAATGTAAGTGTGCGTGAGTATGAGGTCGACCATACGATATACCCTCTATAGGGTTGAAAGGCAAACGATTTTTTTTAATATATAATAAATTTTAAATTAAAAATTTAGAGTAAAGACAAAGAGATTTGAGTTAAAATCTATAATAAATAAGAATTTTGTTTCATAAATAAATATTTCTAATTTTTGCTAAATTTTTATATATAAACTATATTTATTTCCCACATTTTAGTTCATTTTCTATATTTTTTAAATTAACTAAGTCTCTCTATAAATAAATTCATATTAAATATTCTCTCTTTCATCGCTTGACTTGCAAATTGTACTTAAAATAAGCACAAGTTCTTTCTGCTTAAATTAAAACTTTCAACTATTAAAAGCTGCTTAAAAAAGTAACATTAGCATAAATTCTTAAACAATTTTCAGCAGTTTGCAAAAACTAATAGACAGCTGCTTTAATTAAGTTTCTTCTTTAACTTTTCGTTTCATGTTGTTTCGTCGGAGTCAACATTTTCATTTACTTTGCTCCCTTTTCAGGGCTAAGCCACGCCCAGCTGCGTACTAATTATAAAATTATGCTTAATCTAGCATAAAAATGTTTGCGGGAGTTGGGTTGGGGCTCTTTTTAAGGTCACAGGCAATATTTCACTTGGCCGCCCCGAAGTATGCTATAATCAACGTAATTTCGTTTATCAAACGACCTCGACCGAAGCCGGTGCCAAAGAACCGCTGCTCCCTTCCTCCACGCGGCATCTTAATGAGCGGCCATAGACCACAGTTTTTAGAAGCATCTCCCCTCGAGCAGTTGACACTTGTGAAAACTTTGGACAGGCTTCGATGCGTCGTGCTGTGGTCAGCACAGTTATTGGGATGACAAGTTTTAGAAGCTCGCCCCAGCCATCCACCCACCCAGCCATCATAAACATTAATGTTAATTTCTAATTAACGTTTAAGATGTTGCGCCAAAGTTTACACTTCAATATACAACTGTCATTAGCTGTCCAGGATAATGAAAACGGCAAACCGAAGGCAGTGCGAGTAAACAGCAAATTTCATGGCTGACCAATGTCTTGGTTAGATGTGCATGGATTCTAAGGATTTCAAGTGGCTCAGCAGTATTTCACAGATAGCCAGATAGGTTAAAGAGGAAGGGCAGAGAATATTTTAAGCCAACTATAGAAGACTATAGAAGCACTCGGGCGAACGCGAATTTGGAGAACATGAATAAGGCAAACATTTAATATATTAAATAAACAATAAAATATAAAATATATAAAAATATGTATATATAAAATATATAAAAAAATATATATATAAAATATAAAGAAAATGTATCTATATACATATATAAAATAAATATTTAATATAAACTAATATAAATCAATATATTTCTGTTTCATTTTCTTCCTCAAGTACTTATTGTCCAACTGAAGTAGCTCATTGTCTTAAAACTCGAATATAAAATAAAATAAAAATCCCATAAACTAAGTAATTCAATACAATACACCTACTCTTCGCTTCTTCCAGGCTATTCCCGTGTTAGTCATTTACCCCCGGGTCAGCAACAACATTTAACTTGCCCTCAAAACTTGTCTTGGTTTAAGCGCACAAAATGACGCACAACTTTTTTGTGCTCTTCTTCTGTTTCGCTTTTGTTGTTGTTGTTGTTGGCCATATGCTTCCTCTTGCCGCCTGCTCGTGCATTGCCAATAAAACTTTATGCCATTGGCCAAATATTTGCATAAAACATTCGCCCATGCCAGCCACAAGCATTTGTCGTTTATGCTTCAAACACTAAACGTGTTGTCATAAAAATTCAATGTTATTGTCAAAATACTTGGGCGTGGCTGTCACTCGATTGTTGGCCGTGCGACAAGTGTGACAAAAATAAACAAAAGCACCAAAAGGGTTTCTCCTTTTGAAGGTAGCAAGACAAACAACAACAACAACAACAACAACGACAGCAAATAGCACAGCACACAAAACAACAATGGCTGCCACAGCGAGTCACAGCTGTTGACAGTCGCTGTCAAAGTAGCTAACTCGCAGTTGTCAGCCCCGCAGCATCGCTCTTATAAATATGTAAATTTTATACATATTTTTAAAGTCGCTTTTAGGCGCTTTTCCCAAAGATTTTCATAGCCATAAGACGTACAACAGTTTCAGTTTTCTCGCTTTAATCGTAGCACTGCAAGAGACTGACAACGCCCCTAAAAGGTTTTCGTGATAGATATGCATACCATATGCCAAAGTCAGTTTCTGCCTCTACCTCTACCTCTCCCTCTCCCTCTGCCTCTGTTTCTAGCCGCGCCGCACAATTGTCTGTGGCCCGCTCAATCCCGGTACCATTTCAACTGCTACGTGCTTCTATTTCGTTGTCTGCGCGGATCTAATGCAATTTTCTTCCCAACTTTTGAGCTGCGAGTGCTCAGCTTCCACATTTCCTGCTTCTTCCTTTTGTTGTCTATTTGCATTTCTTTTTTCTTGCATACACTCGCCTTCCTTTGTGCTTTGGCTATGGGCTTGGTGTGCGCGAAAACTAAATTTTCACTTGTTATACCCTGTAAATTTTGCGATAAACCAGAAGAGATTTTTGCGGATGTAATAAGTTGATATAAATGTAGACCTTTTTTCATAATGTATTTCCTATTTAAAGGCCATCAATGCTGTCTACTGGATATAATATCTATACATATACAAATCGAAACCATACAGGATATCTAGCCAGTCTGGCCATATTTATCAACGGCCAAAGGCCACCTCTGGTTTGTTGTGCTCCTCCTACTTGCTTATGCTGCTCATGTCAAGCTCTCGACAGACTTGTCGCTCAGCCAACGATGGGGACATTCACGCTGTTAAATAATTCATGCATTCATTTCACCGAGGGGGTGTATTCGTCCCAGCACTCATTTGCCTCTATGCACTATGAAATCAAATAACTCGACAATGACACTGACATTTCTGCATACTGAGCTCGCGGTGCGAAAAGATCTCAAATTTGTGATAAGGGTTAAGCAAAAGAAGTTGCAATTTCTTTTAAGAGAATGGTCTATGTATTCTACCGGATCTTTAAAGATTCAATTATAATTTATTAGTATTTGAATAAACTATTTTGATACATATTTATATTATATTAAGTTTAGTGTAGTCAAACATTTAGATTTCCTTTTCAAGTTAGAGTTCTTCGAAATTAGTTTGATTATAGATTACAGGGTATTATAAGTAAATGAAATGTACTTAATAATTCTTCAATTTTAATCTAGGCCATTTCAAATACTAGAAACATTTTTAGTCTATGGAGAAGATGTAAATAGTTATTTCTCAACAATTTTCTATAGAATAACTCGAAAACTCAACTGTACTTCACTGAGATCAAACGTAGAATTCTAGTTGTTTATCCTTCATTACCAACTAAAGAACACTCCAATCGAGTCTCTATAAAAAGCAGAAGTACAGAGTATCCAAATTTTAACAATCTATGTATATGCTTAACACTCTCTCACATTCAATTGCTGCAATTCATTAAGGTCAGAGCAAGGGAGCGAATGACTGTGAAGACGTTGGGGATTACGCACACACAAAAAAAAAAAAATAAAAATGATGGAAAAGGAAAATAAATAAAAAGACGAACGCAACAGCTGAAATAATGAGGCCCAAAAGCTTTTCACACGTTATCTGCGAGCTGTCAGGCAGGCGGGACAGCAGAGACAGCGCGAAATGGACAGGAGGCGACGCATTGAGTGATGATGACTTTTTGGACAGGGCACTGTCAAGAGATGTACACAAGCATACACACAGACAGACACACATATACATATATATAACATATACTATAATTTTTATCAACTGCGCACGCATTCAAATGCTCAAGACACATACAGACCAATTTGTTGACTTTTTCCAGCGCCCTCTCTTCTCTCTCTCTCTCTCTCTCTCTCTTTCTCAGTCAAGAATTCGACAAAAATATGCAACTTCATTAATTTGTTAGCCTCTGGATGAAAATTAAGTAATGTTATGTATGCGTCTGTTACGTGAGAGACATGCGGAAAAAAAGAAAAAGAACAAAAACAAAGCAGAAGAAACAACGGCAACAGAAAGCCAAGCAAGGAACAATGCTGGATAATATGGAAAAATGCGCAGGCTACGTGACAACTTGGCCTAAATAGTTCTAGCGCCTTTCATCCATTCCCTGGCATTCCTGCCACACAGCTGTGACCAGCCTCTGGCCACTCGCTGCTGCTTCTCGTTTCACTCAGGAACTCAAACTGAAGTTGCCAGCTGAGCAAATTTGATTAGCTTGGCTCAGGCTCTGGCCCAGGCCCAGGCCAGGCTGAGTTGTATGCATTTGTTTAGCGAGCTGGCCAAGAAACTTTAATCAAGTTGCTGAATATTGAGAACGAATTTTAGCAGAATTTCAAATTTAGATAGTTGAACAAGAAAAACTTTAAACTGTGAATTTCAATTATATTATAATTATATTTTTAATTGATCTAAATATTTCATTTTTGTTAACAAACATAATTAATTTTTTTCTTGATACTATCCGAACTTACTTAATTAAAACCCTGTAATGGGCCAGAGACCTTGCAATTTGTATATGGAACAAAAATAGTTCTAAATTAAAAGTCTAGATTAAATAAAAACAAAAAATTAAAAATTTAAATAAAATAACTCTGGTTAAATATATTATATACAAAAATAAAATAAATAGATTGAAATAAAATAATTATGGTTAAAAATATTACATCAAAAAATGAATAGATTGAAATAAAAAATCTTAAAAATAAAAAAGTATTATATCTTGTAATTTTGGTAAAAAAAAAAAAACATAAAAAAAATCTTTTATAAAGTTTCAACTTTTTCAAATCATAAACTTGTATTTAAATATTGTATATAGGATTTTAAAAAAATATAAATATTTTTGTATATAAGTATTAAGTATTATCTACTCATTGATATGCGAAGCCTGCATATGGAGCATATAGAATACCGGTATTACGCTCTGAATTCGATTAAAAAACATTAGTATTTCAATAATAAAGGTGCCATTGTAATGTCTAAATAGTCTTCTATAACAGAGCACTGTAATTCTTTTCAATAGTATTTGTTTTCTACTTTTCTTTGATGCTTATAATACCTTTTATGACAAACGAAAACTTTTGAATACTTCGTATATAGTTTATATTTTCTTTATGAACTCAACTTTTCAACTTCTGTGTTTCTCTTTTCTTCTTGCTCACTCACACTTGAATGCTGAAAGTTTCATTCTAATGACAAATACTTTTTCATCTCTATTAGTCTCACTAATTCATTTCAGTTGTTTTGTGTGCTGGAAATTCCAGCATAACGTTTATAAGCACACAAGTAAACTGTATAGCTAAACTTTTTATATATACACACATAGCACGACTTTTTTCCGTTTAAAAAGCAAAAAAATCCTTTTTCATGTGTGAGTTGAAAAGGAGAAAATTACACACCAGAGACCAGAGAGCATGGACCATCCATAAAACTCTCGGCCGTCCAGGCATTATTTATGACTTTCGACAATTTCGTTGAAATACAAGAGCTGCGCACACACAAAAGGTGTTTGCCTCTGGCAACTGAAAAAACACACAGGTGAATGAGAAAGAAGAGAAAAACAACTGTGCAGGCAGGAACATGGATGTTTCAGGCATTGCCACAACTTTGTCAAATTTGACAGCGCATCAAATGCCATGAAAATAAAAGAAAAGAAAAACTTTTCAAAATAAACAACAGATAGTGGTAACGTTTACTGTTATTTTACGGGACGGCCGATATTAGTAACGGTTCAACTAACTGTCATTTCTATATGCTCGCCCTTCAAGTGAAAAGAGCATATTGGTTTTCTAGACTGTCAGCGGAATTTGGTAAGTGAATTATACGATTCGAAACTATATTTCCTATATATTACACAATTCAACAGATGGAATTTTTATAAATGAAAGACAGACTTTAAACATAGATTTACATATTCTATACATACGGTTCGGACTGAGCGTGTGCTAAACGATTTTTTCCACATTTTTGTAGTTAGGTATATAAAGACGATAAAAATATAGACATATATCTATAAAATATAGATAATAGATCATTTTATATGGCTGTTCATTGAACGGTGTCAAATCGCAAAATTTAAAAGTTTTCTTACGTTTTGTTCTTTCGTAAGACTGTATACTGTATAAAGTGGATTCGCTTAACCATGTGGATGTGGATTGGTATATGGGTACATATCTAACTGTCTCCCTCTATCACTTTCAGTGTTACTGTCTTTCTTTCTTTCTCTCCCTCTCTCACTCTCTCTGTCCCTCTCTCTTTTTCGTAATATTCCATTCGGCGCTACATTATGCCGTTCGCCTTCGTATCAATGCTTTTCTTAATACACTGAAACCAGCCACAAATTAATGCCGCAGAAGCTTGAAAGCTGATGCCTCGCCATCTCAATAAGCTCTTCATTTCCTCTCGATATGGCTGTAGGATTTCCGCCTTGCTTAGCCCAAACAGCTTGGCCCTAATGAACTACCTGAAGAGTACATTCGCATGTACAAAACGCACACATACACACACACACACATCTATAAGTCAGGCATAATTTCTAAGCCTCCACACTCGCCACTTGAGCTGCTCGTTTACATCATTTCAAGGACAACTCGAGAATGTTAATGGCTGACAAATATTTTCCTTTTTCCTTTCCATTTTGTTTTTGGTTTTTTTTTTTTTTACATGTCAAGTAAAAGTCACGCAACGCATATACGATGTATAAGTACATATGTAAATATGTATGTAGGTAGATACCTACATGCGTATATATGCAGACAAATATATCGTATACGTATTTAATTATTATAATTTCCAGTCAATCTAGAACATAGCAACTGTCTATTGGGTTTTGGTTTTGGTAATTACAAGACTCCAACCAAAAGTCGTAATGCCAAATATAATGATTAAAATGTTTTATGTTAGGGTTTGAGTATTATGTTAGCGTGTCGATTGTTTGCTGGCGCCGCAAAGTCGGAAATGAACACAAAAAAAAAATACACGTCAAAATGTAGACGAGTCTTATATAACTTAGCCAAAGGCTTTCAAGGTTGTATAGAGCAAACGTTTCATATATTTTAGTATATCTTAGTTTTGCCAGTAAAGCATTTTTGTAATTTGCAATATAACAGATAATCAAGTGTACTAACTATTTAAAAACGACACATGGCAATAAATATTAATATATATAAACTTCAAGTTTTACTTCAAAACTCATATAGAAATATCAATATTTATTGGAATGAATTGAGATATGAAAAAAAAAAAAAAAACATTTACCAAGTGCTGCAGTTTGGTGATGAATAATATATATTTGAAATATCAAGTCTCTAGCCATAGTAGTTTATGAGATTGAGGCACTCAAAAAGATGGTCAAACAGCCTAGACTAGGTGAACTCAGCTTATAAATGTTATTGAGCTAATATTTGTTTTATATAATCAACCATGACTTTTTCTATTTATTTCTATATCTTTCTATGTCTCTTTCTCTTTCAAGCTTTCATTTTAAGAAAATTTGAATTACATTTATTCCTTCTTCATATCAAATAATTTTTATTAAAAGCCCAAAATCCATTGCAAGCTCTGTTAAGTCTAAACTAAAGACCTAGGGTTTTATATAACATTTGTACATTTATTATAAAAAATAAATGCATATATGTACATGGTATATACATGTATGGCAATATAAGAACTTAATATATGCAGCAGGACAAATTTGTTTTTGTCACAGCAGCTGTTCACGAACATTTTTGCAAATGAAGCACATTTGCTTAGTTAATTTCTGTTCAAATGTTTCCTAATCCCACACCCCACATTCTCTCTCCCTCTCGCTCTCTCTCTCTCTGTCATTCCCTCACTTTCTCTGGGCAAAGCAATTTGTGGACATTTACAACACATGTTTAGCTTTGTGGGCGGTCCTAAAGCACTCGTCTAATCCATCATCTGAAATGCCTTGGCCCCACTCAGCCCCAAGTTGGCCGCAAGCTGTCGAGCCCATTTGTCTGAAAGATGCATCAAATTATATTCACATTGACCTCGGCTCAACTTCATTACAGCCTAATGCTATTGCTGTCTGACTTTCTGTCTGTCTGTTGCAGTCACAATCCATCTTAATTGATTTATGCCTTCGGCTTAGCTCTAACTAGTAATAATCTTATATATTATATGGAAATTATTGTATTCTAATGTAGTTAATTAATTTTGCATTCACTTTTCATTTTGATTAAAGTTTTCTTTTCATTTGAATGCGCTTGATTCGATTGCAATGCGAGCGCTTTAAAAGTTTTAGCATTACTCGAGCATTTCAAGTCCCTTACACATTCCACATTTTAGCACCGATTCAAACAATTTGCAGCGCTTCCGTTGCTGCAGCTGCAGTGGAAAAAGCATTTTCAATTGCAATTTTGTAGCTAGGAAATCTAATTTGGCAAAACCGAGAAGCAAAGTCAACCCCGCACAGCCCAAACAAACCCCAAGCCCAGCCAGGCGAGGCTAAACACAAAGAGCACACATTCGAGTGGCAAAAAGAGATAGACAGAGAGCGAGAGAGAGCGAGAGAGAGAGAGGGTGAGATGGCGAGGTAGTTGCAGTGAGACATGTTTGGCCCCCGAGCAACGGCACTCACAATTAGTGGCGCCAAATTAAAAACCAGCATGTTTCAGCTTTAACCTTGGGCCAATGGCAAAACGTTTGAATGTGGACTTTCTGGGCAGCTTCCCATTTCTGCGAAATCAAGATGTTACCCCATGCATACCCATGCCCCACATGCACATACACATGTGTACGCACACAGGGAGACTCACTGTAGTGCATGTTCTGCATGTGCCTTAATTTAGACATGTGTCAAATGCTAATTGAGACATGTTTCCCTGTCAATTTGCGATAATTTCAATCATTTATAGCAGGACTATAATAAAACTACTAAATAATACTCTAAAAAAATACTGAAAAAATACTAACAATAATATAATTCCTAATGTTATATTTATACAGCAGCAAGGAATGCTAAAATGCATTCAATAAATAAATTTGAGTTTTTAAAAAAGAGCTTTTCCTAAAATACCGCCCAAAAGTTTATAGCAAAACCAAACTAAAAATACCAAAAATATACTAAAAATACTAAAAAATACTGAATATGATCATCTTATATTTGCAGCAGCAAGGAATGCTGAAATGTATTCTAAGAAAGAATTTGACTTTGTAACTACTATAATTACAATTAGAAGTATATCGTAGTTGAGCAATAGTACAAAAAAAAACAGAGAGCTTTGTCTGAAATACGGCCTAAAACTTGATAGTTGGACCATACTAAAAATACTAAAAAATACTGAAAATGCTAAAAATTCTTAAAAATGCTAAAAATAATGTAATCACTAAATGAATTTTAGTTTGTAGTGACTATAATTATAAGTGAAGGTATGTCGTAGTCGAGCAAGAAAAAACAAAAAGCTTTAACTAAAATACCTCCTAAAATACTAAAAAAATACTAAAAATGCTAATCTTACATTTGCAGCAGCAATTAATGCCATAATTTATTCAAAGAAGGAATTTGAATTTGTGATTATTATAATTACAAGTAAAAGTGATTCGCAGTTAAAGTATAGTAACTCCTAGTAATGCTCATTGCATTACCTGAAATACCATCCAAAACTTTATAAAAATACAAAAAAAATACTAAAAAGGTACTAAAAATGTTAATCTTAAATATTTATGTATGCAAGTATCTAGGATCCTCGTTATCCGCATCCTAAAAGGTGAACATTTTCAATGTATACGCCATCAGCAAGTGCGAAGCGCATACTGACATTTTCCATAGAAGAATCAATTATGCAATTAAATTTTTAAGATGACAAGATGAGGCTATCCCTATGAAACAGTTATACTGCTTTGTGTTTTAATATTACTAGAGAACTTTTCTACTGTCAATTATTTATAAGCTATATCACATTCTACTGCTCACATAGTTAAATATATTTTTGTTACTAAATAGGACATATTTTATTTACTCATTCCTTGAAAATTCTTCTGCTTTCTATTTAGCGCGCATTCACCGTGCCACAGATATGGTTTAAGGCAATCAATTTTCCACCAGCTGCACTTCCAGCTCATTTACTTTTACTAGTGAAACCCCATTTGAAATGTCTATTATATCTTTTTACACGTGTCGAGTGCAAATTGAGCTGTTACTCTGTAACCTTCTCGCCATCCAACACTCTTAATTAGGTACAGTTACGCGGCAAGATTTATAGCCGCAAAGAGGTGGAGGGAAATTGTGAAAAATACCTTCGTCAATTGAAAAATTGCCCATATGCAGTAGGAGCGAGAGGGTGCGAGGGTGAGATAGACGCTGAGATGAAGCTGAAGCTGAAGAAGTTAAATGTTTTTCTTGTGCAAAACGCATGTAAGTAATTTGCTAAGGTGTTTGTCTTTCATCTTATCTTGTGTACCCCTGCAGAGGCTAAAGTAGAGTATGCTTGACTGCCTTTAAGGGGAGTGTGAATTGAACATAACAATAAATGAATTTAATTTAATTTCGTTTTAAATACATATACAAATTATTTTTACTTTGTTTGGCGATTGATAAAATTTATTTGCAATATTTCCTATTATCCAAATTGTATATTAAACATGGATCGTAATAAGCCATAAGCACGAACATAATATAATAGAATATTAGTATTTAAACTCAATCTTCGATAAATCGTTAATATTAGTAAATGATCTCTTTTAGTTGCTAAATCTGTAATTAAGATGTGATGAGTTCAAAATATTAAACAAAATATTAAATTAAACGGCTATTAGTCCATTGCCTCGGTTGCTTATCCGTCTTACTTCCATTCTTATATAATCCCATACCTAATCAGATAATCAAATCTAACTACCCAGTGCACGGTAATATGTGCATTTAGCTTGTTGTTTAATGACTATGCGAGGGCAGTTTAATGAGTGAATGACTTTTTTTTTCCATTACTCTTTGCCAGGGTATTTCGTCTGTGTGTGCTTCCATTGTTCTTTTTTCGCTACCTCCTCTTTTTTTTTAGCGTAAGGTGCCTGTGTCAATAAATCAATAAACGCCTTCCACTGTCAACGTCATTGTGTGTGAGTGTTTGTGTGTCTGTGTGTGTGTGTGTGTGTGTGCTTGTGCTCGTTGGCCCGTGTGCATATTGCGCAATCATTTCGTAGTCGTCTGTGCGTTTGTTTGCCTCGATTATTGCATTTTAATAGCCCAATACAATATAAATAAATTCATTGGCATAACTGAATTGCCTTGTCCAGTTGTAATGCAGACATATTCCATATGCATTAATACAAAGGATGAGAACCGTCAGGCACAAGTAGAAGCAGAAGTAGAAGTAGAAGAAGTTGCTTTTTCAGCCGGCAACACAACAAAATGAAATTCCAACAGCCGTGCTAGCAAAGCATGCGGCATGCGGCTCCAATTGGCATGCGGCATGACTCATCGTTGCCGGCTGACTGGCGCCAGCCATTGCGAAGTCATGGCAAGGGACGCCATAAAAAAAGGCGGCAACAACAACAACAACGACAACAACAGCAGCAAAGAAGAAGAAGAACGACAGCAACAACAACTAAAGGCAACAAACAGTCATCCACGAAATTGTTATTGCCTACTTGGTGGCATTTAGTTTTGCCTTTCCACACACCAAAAATCAACGTCATATTCCTTGTCTTTTTGTTCGCTTTTATTGCCACGCTCTCACTCTCTCACACACGCTCTCTCTCTCTCTCTCTCTCTCTCTCTCCTACTCCCACTCTCCCGCTTTGTCTGTGTTTTGCTATCTAAAATTGATTTTCCCTACCAACAGATTTCATTTCAATTTTTTTTTTCGTATTTTTCAGCCAGCCTTAAGCCTAAGTCCTTCATCTAGTCTTCATTGTTGTTGTTGTTGTTTGTTGTATTACATAATTGTCTTGGGCCTGTTGATGACTTAATAGGTCTCTAACTTACGTCCTTGACTATAGATGTGTGTATATGTGTATATCATCCTGCCAGGTGCCGCTGCCATTTCGTATGATTGATGAACTCAACATTCAGTTTTTGATTGACTTCGATCTAATCGTCGCTTATTCATCGAATTGCCAAAGCGCAAATGTTAAACAAATGTTACATAATATGTCGCTTATCACATATCACAAATTTTCATATGGAATGAGCATAAGCTATTGTATGATTAATCAGATTGCATTATATAATGGATGATACTATATATATAAGTGAATGAAAATATATGTATGAATATAGGAGAGTATATCTGCGAATGCTGTTATGATCATACAACAAATATGAGCACTCAATTTTAGATATATGTATGTATGTGTTATCTTATATATGAATTTGAGTATATATGAACATTTGAATATGTATATGTTTGTAGATATGAATACAGGATACATATAAAAACTAGCATATGAATACCTGAGTGTATATATGTGAATATATGAATGTATGAATGATTTTATGAATATATGAGTTTATATGTATGAATATATGACTCTATGTAAATGAATATATAAATGCATAAATTAATATACATATATGAGTGCAAGTATGAATGCATGGGTGTATTGATATGAGTATATTATGAGTCTATATTTGAATAAATCTGATCCTAAATATGAATGCATTTACTAATATACATGATTAAAAATAATAAATGAATGTATGAATGCATAAGAGTTTAGATATATATGAATATATGAGTTTATCTATGAATATATTTCTTTTTACTCAACTAAACCTAAAAGCTAATCCAGGCTTTTTTGATCGAACTCTCATTCTATCTTCAGCCCCTCTCGAATGTTCTGCATTTGACTTCAACTATTAACCATTCAAGATTGAAGTATTCTAATTGGTTTTGTCTGCATTTGAAGGGCTCCATTCCTCTCTTTCTCTCTCAATCAACACTCAAGCACCTGCATAAAGTGCTCAAAAAATATTCCCCCCACACTCTCACCCACAAAAACATTGTGCGAACACAATCAAAAAGTTGAACGCAAAACAAATTGAACCTAATTTGACGATTCTACGACAAAGCTACAACCACAATGAAAAGGAAGAAGAAACTTAAGGTCAACAGCGGAGAGAAACGGTCAAGAGCATCTAGCACTGGGAGCTACAAATATAACGAGCTCTGGGCATAAGTTCGGCTTGAGCATAACTTTTCTCCAACATACGTGAGGGCACTTTAAAGTGGAATACCCTTAACTTTTATTAAGGGACAGACCAAAAGAAAAAACCTCCAAAGAATAACAAACACACAAAAGCTGAAAATTGTTTTGACCTTGCTAACAAAATGGGCAAAAACAATACAAACGATACGAGTTCAAAAAGGCTTATTTTGATAATTAATTGAAAAAATTCCTGGAATCGTTAGCCAATGACTCCTAGAATCTAGAGCATTTATGTAAAATACAATGTGAGGTTTAGGAGTATTTTTACTGCTACTTAAAGTTCTACTACTATTTCTTTTATGCACATTCCAATGTCTTAAGTTGAATTGTAACAAATTTCGTGTATAGTAGTTGTTGCTACTACTATTTAGATTTAGTAGTATATATGCTACTACCAAAATGTCTACAATTATTTTGTTGCATGCTTCTTGCCGAATTGTGTCTCATAACCCATGCTATATGTAGATATAGTAGTATTAACTACTTAGCTTTAGTAGTATTTATGCTGCTACTACTATTTTTTGTATGCACTTTAAAATGCCGCAAGTCGAAATGTTACCAAAATTCTTGTTTTTGTTCAATTTAGTAGCAGTTTTTGCTACTACTATTTGCGTATATGCTTACCCGCTGGCAAAATGCCCGGCGCACGGCATGTATGGCAGAAGCACTGCATCACCGAATCGCGTACTAATCCAATCAGCATGTTGATAACTTGTCTTTTTGACTTTTATAAACAAATATGTGTATAGAGCAGTAGATTAGAGTAGAGGATATTTGGTAGTATTTAGCAGTAGTTTTCGGATATGTGAGTGTTGCCAACTAAATATTTGTGCTGCCTACTTTGGAGAGCGCAGCGCACAGTTATTACTATTTAAATAAATATTTGATTTAATAAAATTGATTTAGAATTTATATTTGATTTAAATTGTCTAATTTATGCAAATGCTTTCCGATTATTTTCAGCCGCGCTAAAATGTATGCTACGTTTTGTTGTTGTTGTGTGTTTTGTATTTGTTTACAAATCACGGCGGCGTATTCTTCTTTTTGCGATTATGCTTTTGACTGCGTTATTTTTGCGTCTTGCCTCTTGCTATGGCTTTCAAGAACGACAATGACAAAGAGAAATCGACGCTAACGGCACGAATACGTAACGAGCGCAACGAACGACGAAGACAAACTAAATTATGTCGATGTTAATTTTTCAGCAGCAGGCGAGCAACTGACGTCGCTGACGCTGACGGCAGCGTTAACGTTGCGCGCTGACGCTGACGTCGATGCCGGCAGCGCTGTCGCTGGCATTGGCAAGGACAATGCATATGGCAAAAAGGACAAACCACTTTGGGGCGCAACAGAGCTGGCGGCATTCACCAACAGCTCCCCCAAGACAAAGCTAACCAAAAACGGACAGAGAGCGAGCGAGCTAACGCACACACAGAAAAGGAAAGAGAAGAGAGAGAGAGAGAGAGAACATGGCAGCAGCAGCGCGAGAGAGCAAATTCGTATATTCTAGAGGGTTGACTTATTGTGGGAGCGAGTGCTTTTGCCCACAAGCAGCAGGGTTAAGCTTAGCTTAAAATATATTCGTAAATTTAAGAAATTATTAATAAATACAATATATTAGATTTTATTCTAACAATTTATTTAAATAAATTGACGCATATCATAAAATTGCGATTCATATATTTTTTTCATTTTCGACCTTGCTGCGTAACCTTAATGTGCGAAATTTCGAAAATCAATTTCGAAACATGCGCCGTGAGCAGCGCAGCGAACTTTTTGCTTCATTGTTGTTGTTGTTGTCATTTAACGGCAGCAGCAGAGCATGCATAAGGAGCTGGCAGAGAGAGAGAGAGAGAGAGAGAGAGAGAGTATGAGAGCGCCTGCCACCCACAGAACGTTCAATGCGCCTAACTGTAAATGCGTTTGAGCTGAGCATTATAAAGCCGGCTTATTACACAGTGTGAACCGCTGGGTTTTTGCACATATATTTATGTATTAGTATTTATAATTTATATATTTATATTTATAAAAAATATA
Source organism: Drosophila navojoa (assembly GCF_054131105.1). NCBI lineage: Eukaryota > Metazoa > Arthropoda > Insecta > Diptera > Drosophilidae > Drosophila > Drosophila navojoa. The sequence continues at coordinate 7,110,462 of NC_142891.1, read as the reverse complement.
TTTTATTATTAACTTTAAAATATTTACAGTTGTGGTTTTTTTATTTATATATAAAAGTATATATTAAACACAGAATATATTAAAGACAGACTTAATTTTGAAAAATTTAATCTTAGTTCTTTAATATGTTAAATTAAATAATAGAGCAGAAAACTCAAAATAGTTCTTTAAAATCAGTCAAAACATTTTTGATATATATATATATATATATTAATTCAATATCAAATGATAAAATTATATGAAAATTATTTGAATCATATTAAATTATTATGATATTATGTTATATTAAAAAAGGTTTAAAAAATTAAACGTTAGTTTCTGAAAAAAAAAATTATTGTGGCGCATATTCCAAGCTGCAATATATTATATTTTCGAGTGCTCTGGGCATTTTCGAATATAAAAATAATTTGTTTTTGCAGCTGGCAATGCTTGAAAGAGAGCAAAAACGTTTAAGCCAGCTGACATGCCCACGCAGCGTATGCGTTGCTCACACTCTCACGCGCTCTCTCTCACATACACTCTCACCCTCCTTCATATTGCAGCAGGTTGTTCGTTGAGTCGAAAAAAAAAAACTAATTTTCGAATATCGAAAAAAATATTAACTGCAATTAAATTAGATGGCAACAGAACGAGCGAGAGAACAAATAAATAAAACGGCGATGACTCAAAAAACGCCGAAAACACGCAGAGAGACAGAAAGAGAGAGAGTGAGCAGAAGAGAGAGCACACACACATACATATCCTTGGCACAGTGGGTAGTGTGAAGCTGGCGACGTGTCGGCCCTACCGAAAGGCGGACAAGGATATAGAGCGGCAATTTAAATGGCAGAACGGCGCCAGTGTCGAAGCCCAAGCAGCAGGGCAGTAGCCGATGAATCACAATGGGCCACGCATAGGCCAACACAATCTGTTGGAGTCGGAGTTGGTGTCGTAGTCGTAGCCGGAGTCGGAGTCGGAGTTGGAACCAGTGTGCAGCGAGCTTGAGTTGAAGTTTGAGCCGGGAGCATAGCCTGCGGGCCACACAGGCGACACTCTCTCGCCCACACACAATGCTTCATGTCTGCCACAAGAGAGAGTAGAGAACAGAGAGAAGAGAGGAGGGTGAACGCGCAGAGATGCAACGGCAGAGGCGGGAATATCATGACAGCAGCTTGTCGAAGGCATTGAAGCACACAATGCTTCTTCCTACAATATTATTTTGTTGACGCTTGTGGGCGGGCAGGGCAGGTTCTGCGACCAATGAGGGGGCGAGACGGGTGGGGGTGTTTGGGTTACGGCTCTCGTTTTGCATTTGAATTGCTTTGGAAATCATTTGCCGGCAAACACAACGTGAATGCCGTCCCATCCGTCCGGTTGAGCAGTTTGAACTGAATGTGTCATGCCCAAGGGGGCAGCCAGAGCGGCGGACGGACATCATAATACTACACTCACCCACACACACACACGCGCACACACACATATCTATATATAGACATATATGTGTATGTGTGTTTTATATAATGACATCAAAAGTGTGAACATTTGTGTGTTAAACGGCCAAACGATTTAACACACAATTGTCTATGTGAGTATGTGTGTGTGTGTGTGTCAATTGTGCTAAAAGTATTTTAATGATTATGTTCATGTCCCAAAAAAGGGGGCGGACCAAACAGAAGTTGTAAGGGGGAGTGGGGGGTATTAGCTGAAACAGGTGGGCAAATAGCAAAAGTTGTGCTTTATGCAATAAGAGCAAGAAAAAACTTACGTAAAGAGTTCTGTGCTTGCTGGCGCGTCGGACCATAAAATTCAATTGTAAACTTACCTGAAAATAGAAAAACAAAAAGGGAAATATGAGTATAGATATATTAAAAATATATATAAAATATATTATATACATATAATACTGGAATAGAAAATAATAATTTTGTATTGAAAGTATGTTAAGTAAATAACTTTATCATAGACAACATTTATATTCTTTTTTACAGTTTCTATTATCGTAATTCATTATCCTAAATCATTCACTTGAATTCTATATATAACTTTTTATTATTACATATCATTTATTACTAGCTACATTATGGATGAGACTTAGTGGTTTAGTCATATAAGAAAAAGAATGAGCGTTTGCCAAGTAACAGATCTATAAATAGTTAATAGTTATTAATTTCTGATTCTAGAGTCAAAGAGCTAATAGTTATTTCCATCTTCATTCATTAACAGTTACTCTGAATTTTTATCACATTAATCGTGCAAGTATACTGGATTTCCACACATAGTCTACTATAATAGATATTCTTCTATATTTTCTCTGAGTCCTTATAAATCGAAAACTTATTTCATTCCTCTGAATTTGTATATACTTTACGATAATTTTCATTAACACTTTAATTATTATTCAAAATATAAAATATAAATCTACCCTTAACAAATGTCAGTTTTGCCCTATGTAACTGATCTAATATAATATAAGCATTACCTGACATTTTCAATAATTCACTGGGATCTCAAATATTTTACTATATTATAAATAGTCCTTATTATACATTGTCATGCCCTTGAATTTCCATCATTAATTGCTTTTCTCCATTATTCTCCAACATTCATTATTATTCCTTGAGATTCTCCACCAATCCATACCAATTACTATTTAAATCTAAATTGATAGACTCATTTACTCATGACTATTAGCATTTCCCAACTACTCAATATCATTTGCTATCATTAACAATTTCATGTTAAGCTCTAAATACATTTAGTTCTATTACAAAATAGTTTTTCTTTGCTCAGCTAAGTCGTTCTCTTTGCAGGCATTTGCATTCCCTTATCATTCATTATCATTCACTATCATTCATTGTCAGTGTCTCTATTATTGGCTGACTGGCAATTGGCAAACATTTGCGTACATTTGCAGTTCAGGTTTTTCCTCGCCTTCTGCTTCTTCTTCTTCTGCGGGTTTCATTCACATTAGCCCCACGGGGCAAGCGTTGCATTTGTTGCAGTTGAATGGCTCACTTAATTACAGCTAAGCGTTAAGTCTCACAGCTAGTCCCTCTCTCTCTCTCTCACTCTCACTCTCACTCCCTCTCTCTTTCTGTTTAATTGAAATGCATTTCTTTAGTTTGTTTTATTCGCTCGGTTCCTCCTTCGTGTATTGCATTTAATTAAGCAACTAAACAGTTTTGCTGCTCCTCGACATTGACGATGACTAAACGAGTCTTTCGAGTACCGCCACAACATCTCAAATCATATGCAGACTGCACACTATGTTGCCGCATTCCCACACCCAACCCCATGCCCACTAGCTGCCCGCCCCTTTTCATAATTATGCAACACTTGAAGCGAAATTAACTGCTTAGCTTTGATATGAAAATCATAATATTTTCTTTGTTGCTTAGAGCATAGCGAACAATGAGACACGCAATGTATGTTTGTACACTTTGGTCACACTATTCCCACACTCTCCCTCTCTTCTCTCGCTCTCTCTCTCTCTCTCTCTTTCTCTCTGTTGTTCTGCTTGCGTGCGCTGGATTGGCACCACGTGCCGCCAGCCACCCGACATGGCTTATCCATAAATTTTCGCATGTTGCCAAACCAAATATGTACATTGATCCTGAAGTGTCTGTATGTATGTCGCGCAGAGGGTTGCTTCAGAAGTTCTTGAACATTTTCAAAATTATTAGATAAACAGAAAATAAAATTTTAAAAAATTCAGGCTTACTTGCAAAAATGACTCCTTTTAAAAATAAATTATTTCAATATTAATACTATATCTATTTCAGTTGTCATTTTGTGGAGTTCTCTTTCTAATACACTTAAACATACTCTATCAATAAAATAATATACAAAATAATAGTTTTAAAATAGAAAAAAAGTTAAAAAAATAGAAAAATATATATATATATATACATAGCAATTTCTGGCTTCCTTCGTACACATACGAATGTCTTGAGCCACCCTCGTTTTAGTTATTCATATGAGTGCACAAGTACTTTGTAGTTTCAGTGTCTGCTGCCGGCTGATTTCGTCATCAGTGCCAGGCATGAGTCACAACCTCGACAGCCACTTGCACTGGCACTAGAGGAGCCACAGCACACGCGGGGGGCCGGGCGGCTGTAGGACTGCGGCTAAGGGTGGCCAGAGAGGCGAGGCGGGGGCATGGCGGCTACACGCCACTAAAATGTTGGCAATAACAACTGACGCCGCCGTTGCTGCTACATATATAACATATATACAGATAAATATATATATATATATATAAATATATATGTGTATGTATATGTACAACCCCCGAAACTGCATCCACCCAAAAACTTGTTGGTTTGCTTCTTGTTCTTCCTCTTCTTCCTCTTCTTGTTCGATGTGCTTTTTATTTCGTTTATTTTTTTGGCATGCAAAATTAACAGCTGAGCGAAGTTGAAGTTCGATTGCATGTTTAGGGCGCATTTCATTCAGAGCGCTGCTGACTTTTTTTCATTTATTTGATTTTTTTTACCGCTACATATTACCAATTTATGCTGTACTTTTATTTAGTTATATACCCTAAGCAACGTGACAATGGGCTATATAGATTTATTGTACTACTGCAAGTTTTTAGGATTTATAAAAATATTTATATATATAGTATAGTTAAATATGAAACTTTATAAGTCATTGAAAGGCTTAAAAAATTATTAAATTATCTAAGTTCAATCAGATTTTTTAAATTTTAATTTAAAAATTAAAGCTTTACTTGAGAGTAACCGAATATAAGTTATCTGGATCCTGTTCTATCTATCCAATCATTTAATATCAGCAATTTGAAAATTCTATGATATGGATTACAAATAAATAGAAATAGAAACCTATTAGATTTTGCTGGGAAAATTATATATGATTTACTAATATATAATTAATTATAATTCTGCTTCGAAGTGGCTTAAATTTTTAATAAATAATAAGCACTTTTATATATAGTTTCTGTATGCAGGATATTCGCTAGTCGTGCATGCCGAACTTCTTATTTTTACTTGCTCCTTTTTATTGAATTTCCAACTCCGGCTAAATTCTCACCTATTGCTTGAAGCCATTGTTGGTTGTTTGCGCTGCGTGACAATCAGCTTGGTTCGAAGTTGTGTTTATATACTCCTTGAAATGTGGTACTCAAAGTGGGTATATTGGTGTGGCTAAATCATTGAGGAGACTAAGTAATCCATTAAATACCAGATTTTATCTTACTTGTATTATATTAACTTTTTACATCAATTTTACCATTTTAATTTTTATTTTTCTACTACCTTACAGAGTATCTAAAATCATTCAATATTATTTTTCTTGTTCTTTTTCGCCTGTCGTCGCCTTTTGTTTATATTAAAATTGAATTTTTGCCATTTTATATAGAGTTTTCGTATAGCTTTGCTCCCTGCATACGTTTGCCATTTCATTTCATCATCGATTTAAACTTGTCAAGCCATACAAATACTCTGCTGATTATGGGGTATATTAGTTGGGCTCTCAGCTATAGAATATGGACATTATTTGGAATTATTATCATGTTCATTTGCAATTATCCGTATATTATGTAGACTAAGCCAACTGAATATGTATTTATTTCGATAGCTCTTAATCCCGCAAGGTTTTACCATAGAATTTATGTTATTTACCCCTTGTTCTATGATCCCTGGAACGCCTAGGGGATTTGCAGAGCTGAATCTTATTGAAAAAAAATCTAAGTTAGTCCGACTTAATTCCATCTATAAAGTCATTTAAGTCTTTGCCAGAGCATTAAAGCGCAAGCATAAAATTTTTCACATTTTCCTCGCTAGTTTTCTTGGATTTTCTTTTAGCTTTTCTTCTCATTTTTTTTGGCAGCCACTTAATGGATTTTTGCACTGGCGGCAAAACAACTTCCAGCGTCTGCTGTTTGGCTGTGTTTTCGGAAAATTGCGTTTGCTGTCGCGTAAAAGGAAATGATTTTAAGTGCGTGGATTTTTCGCCGCACTAGAAAAGTTGCACAGTTTGACAGCAACTTTGCTGCTAATTTGTTAGCCAAGTGCAGCATAGAAGGCATACAACGTGCCATGGCCAGGCTCTGGCCCTGGCGACTCTCTTTCTGCTCTTATTAGCTCAATCAACTGCTCTGAAGTATCCTTCGCTATGATGGCCCACCTCAAATCGAATCGGCCGGCCCAGACAAACACTAAACAGAGGCACAAATACTTGCAGCACATTGACAATGTCCTTCGTACGCCATAACAGGCACGTACCAAGCACACACACACACACACATACATACATATATATAGATTATGATCGACATTGTCTGCCGCAGCTGCTGCTGTTGCAACTGCAGTAAAAATACGCCTAGTCATTGGCGCTGTTGTCCTTCGGCTCCGTTTTTAGCTCGCAGTTTAATGAACCTTCGACAAAATAGTTCCTTTATATTCACAGCTGTTGCAAAACGCACAAAAGGCCTTTGGAAAAGGCTCACAGCTTAAGTAACTTGTAGCTTAATGAAATTTTCGGCAAGTGGTGTAAGAAAATTTGCAACTTTGTCTTTTAGAAAACTCTTGAAAACAATGAAGAGCCTTTAAAAAGGATTTATGAATGTATTCTTTAAATATGTCATTTAACTTAATTTTTTGTAAGAATTTTCTAGCATTAAAGCTTAAAGAGATTTTAAAAAGTTGAAACCCTTTCAGTTGGTCTCTGTTTTATATTTATGCACATATAAAAATAATGACAATCAAATTTTTTGATTTAACAAATATTAAGTATAACAGGAATTCTTTTATATCATTTTTATAATTTTGTTTTTTTTTTTATAATTCTAATGACAAAAAAAAATCTAAAACGAGCACATAAAAAATATTTTTTAATCAAAATTTAAATAAATAAATTAAAATAAATATTTATTGTTTAAATTTTTATAATCATAACGGTAAAAATTTAAAACAATCTATATTTATTTAAAGTTCTTTAAATTTTGATTTGAATTACTTGTATATTTATAACAAAATTTTAAAATAAAACATTATATTTCAATAGTATTTTCTAGGATCTTTCTTTTCAGACATAACACTTAAACTTTTTTTGTTTTAATCTAATCATCAACTACCAATAAAATGTACATTTTAGACTTCGCCAATTCACAATAATGTTACAATTCTACAATTATGTATAAAATAATGTATATAATAATATATGTATGTAATACAATATATAGCATATGTATTAAATGGTCATACTATTACATATCATTTGATATATATTATTTTATTTTTTTTTATAATATTTTTTAAAAATATCTTGAAGAAATTAAACTCTTCGAGCCTAATTTCCATTATTTTTAAAGCCTCTACAGCTCTTTACCTTTATTATAATTACTCATATAAATTAAAACTAAAATGTATTATAATTCTAAGTTCTTTAATAACATTAAACTTATCCAATTATATATATATTTTGACTCTGTTTTGGTTTGACGTTTTCCTCTAGTTTTCAGTGAATTTATGAAATAGCAAATGGGCTAGCAACGCTTCATTGAGCTGGCCAACTATGTGGCTGGCGTTTTGGACAGGGCGAACGGAAACATGGAACAGCTCCAACTAGGTAGACGAGTCAAGTGCACATACTAGCAAGCTAGCAAGCTGTACATGCGTGCAGAGAAAAGAGGAGAAACAGGAGTCGCGAGCAGGAGTCGGTTAGTGCAAGGAGTGCAGCAGGAATGCCTGACGACGTGGGCTGTAACTGAAAACCAATTGCCGGTTTTTGGACTGCAGCCACAGCACGTTTGTCCCGGACGTAGAGTTTTGAACGAATATGGCGTCGACGACTTTGACGTCGCTTGCGGTTTGCACACCCAAAACGGGGTGGGGAAGACGACAGGGACTATACGAATAGGTATACGTGGCAGGCTAGTGCCTTGGCCCTAATGTAAGACAACACCAGCTGCGTTGGTAACAATAAAAAGGATCAAAAAGGGATAAAATGTCTTGCAGTGCACTGAAAAAAAAAAAAAACTATGCAGAGGAAGACATCGCATTTGGCTGCAAATAATTCTTGGCCCTCTTCGCTTTTCGCTGTTCACTGTTCGCCTTGCCATTGGTAATAGAGTAATTCAATATTGGGTGTGGCAGCACACAGACACTCACACACACACACACACACTCACTCGAGCAAGCACTCAAGTTGCATTCTATTGATTTTTTTTTCGGTTGGCTGGAAAAACTTCTCGGTGGCCACTTGATCAGGCAAACAGCAGCGCTTTAAGCCTCAACAATGGGCCACATTTCTCGTTCACACTTGACAGTCAGACAGCCGTGGAGTAGGGCGATTGTTATTAAAGAAAAAATCAAAAAGAAAAGGAAAAGCAAAGCAAAGTCTCGCCTCGTCTCAATATTCAAGAAGGTTGACAATCCTTTTGCAAATGTGGGCGCATAGGCCCAAAAAGTCAAAGGCCACGTCAAAAGAATGTCTGGCAAAAGTAAACTACTTGAGCTCACGATAAACGCAAGACGACGACGACGACGGCGACGGCGACGATGTTGATGAAGAGGCAGCACAAGACGCGAACATTGTGCGATATGATGATGAACTCTGTAGATGCCAGCAGAGCAGAGCAGAGCAGGAACTGAGGGCACGAGCTGAGACGTTTACAACTGCTGGGTGAGAAAAAAACGAGGGATGGCAACCAAAAGCAGCAATGTGGTTTAAAGCGCAACGAAATATGAATATAAATCTTTATTTAATACTATATAACTAAAGCTATAAGTATTATAATATATATTATAAAATATAGAGAAACTATTGAGGTAGCGAAATCAAAGTCAAGCTCAACTCTCAAGCTTCATTTCTATAAAATTTTAGATCAACTTAACATAGCAAAGCATAACATGGCAAAAGTAACAGAAATGCAAAGACTTTTCTTAAAAAAAAAGACCCGTGAAATTATCATTCGAAAATAAACAACGTAGGAAATGCAGCGAGAATATTTATGCAAATTCATTAAAGAAATATAATTCATTATTTTTTAACTAAATTTTATTGTCTATAAAATATGTACAAATATTTATTTCAGTAATTTCTGTTCAAAATTAGTCTATTTATTAAATAACTGATTTCTAACAATTTTAATTTGTAAGTTCGAACAGATACAGATTACATTTATCAAAAATAGAATAAATTATAATCAGCAATATATTCGTATCACAAAATGAAACCACAGAGAATTAAAAAAAATAGAACAAAAAGAAAAAGAAGTACCGTACATAAAAGAACCTAAAGAATCTTTTAAGAGAAAGTATTTCTTTCTGAGTTATTTTTTATTTGAAAAATTTCTGATGAATATTTCAACTTCTCCATAATTAAATTATTACTGTAATATTAGTAAAGTATAGGTATAGTATTTTAATTCTTTATTTATTATTAAAATTTTTTATATATTATATTTTATAAATTGTTTACATCTTATATATGTTATTATACTTTTATATGTTATTATTTCTTTTCTAAAATTTTTTATAAATTTTGAAACAGCCCTCCATCGATTCAAAAATTTTATCGTTTTTTTTTTTCTTTATATATTTCTCTTTATCTCTTCCTCTCCCCCTTTTGTCTGCCTCGCTCTCTCCACGCCCTCTGTTGCTTTTGTTATTGCTTTTTGTTTGCTGTCACAAATAAAAAGAAGTAAAAATTTGAAACGCTTCTTCATTTTTTCCCCATTTAGACACGTTCCCAACTTGTCGGCTTATGTTCCGCAGCCACGCCCCCGCACTGCCAGCCCTCGCACCATTTGAATCGATATTGATGAGATAACTTCTTCTCACAGCTGCCAAGTGTTTGACTTTGTGGCTCAACGCAAAAGATTATTAATATAAATATTCTTTTTTTTTTCAGGGATTTAAAGTTTTTCCTAGCAAAAGAGAAAAAAATAAAGATGAAAAACTACAAAAAAGACGGCAAATCTCTTTTATATGGCTCGCTGTTTGGGGTCAAGCACGCTGATTATGAGTGGCTCAGTTGAATGTGGGTCAAAATTGTGGTTCCTTTTCAATTTATGCGCTTATTTGTCCAAAAACGAAATCTCTTTTTTGGCCATTTGCCAAAGTTTCCATGCCAAAGGCTAAAACCGACTCCACTTCACTTCGCTGCTTTCTATTGCCCATTTTTCAATTTGGACAAAGAGTTTTTCAAATCCAGCCACGCCCCCATTCAAAGGGAAACGGAGGGGTGCCCATCAAATTTCCAGTTGTGATTTGGCGATTTCTCTTTGTTTTTTTTTATCTTTTATCTTTTTGATTGTTTTTCTTTTGTTTTTTTCTTGTCTTCTACAAACGCACACATCAGGATTTATTTATGGGTAGAGAAAAAGCATACGTATATGTATTTATGGTTATCTTTTGGCAAAAGGGTACAAGTATTACAAGATGTTCCCGAAATTGTTTGCGCTATGTAGCGAATGAAATATAATTCTAAAATTCTTTATAATAAATATATGATGGTACTTTAATTAATTTAATTTTTTAGAGTTTTATTCTTCAATTTTGAATAAATATATATTTTTTATATTTTTCATTCTATGTAAATAAATTTCCTCTTAATAATTGATTTTTTTTTACATTTAAATTAATATTCAAATAATTTTTTTCTATATTGTGTTTATATTATGTTTGCACTTTCAATTATATTTTTTATTAATTATATTAATACAATTTTTTTATTAATTATATTAATATAATTATATTAATACTATTGCTTCACCTTTTGTTATATATATTTATATTTTCATTATTCTTTTCTTATTATCCCTTAATCCCATATTCTTTTGTTTTTCTTTATATATTATAAATAAATTATATTTATTTAATTTGTTTGTTTTCAATTTTATTAAATATTGTAAATATAATTTATTTTAATTAACAAGATTTTTATTTATATTAAATACATATATATATATTTTTTTAATTTTTGGTTTTTTTTAGCCAGAAGTTCAAACCAATTGAAATCTTAAAGAGTATATTTTTCTTGGAACAATAACGATTACGTTCTGAGTGACTTATTGTGGCTCGAATTGCGTCAATTCATCAAATTTTTCGCCCTTTTGCACGATTGCGTTATATTCTAAGTGGGTGGGGGGCAGATGGAGTTGAAGAGGATTTCCACATGTTTCCATTTTTAATATGCTTAAAACGTTTTACGACTGCCAAAGACACGCAGCACTTGAAAGTCAAAACGTAACATTTATAACATATATATACATATATACGTATACGTACATATATATTTCTTTTTAATGGGCATAAAGGGAGCTGTAAGCGCTCCAAGCTAAGCCCTTCGATTGCTTTGCCTTTAAGACTCTCTTCGACCGAAAATTTGCTTTTGTGACTTTAAGCTTCACCGTGATTCAATTTGCCGGCACTGCGTCAGGCATTTTTTATGCCATTCTAACGTTGCATTTTGTTGACGCCATTTCCCTTAGATTTTTAGTGCCTATTTTCCGCAGAGGCCGTAAAAGCGTACAGGTAACACACACACACACACACACGCACAACAGAAAAAAATGGTGGAAGAAGTAACGTTCCGACTCCAGCGTACAAAATTGTTGTGGAAATTGTTTAAAGTCATTCGCATGTGTAAAAGTTGGCGTAGAAATAAATAAAAAAAAAGAACAAAATGTAGGAGATGTGTGAGTGTGTATGTGTGAATGAATGTGTGTGTTTGTGTGTATGGGTGTCTGCTGCTGCTAGCAAAAATTCTCGTTTATGTCACTGGGGAAATTTACGTGCTAACCATCAACGTCAGCAGCCAGCACCATACAACACTCACATTCGTTGTAGTGTGTGTGTGTGTGTGTGTGTGTGTGGGTGTGCGTGTGGGGTTTGTGATATTCAGTTCCATGTACGATTCCATTTAGTTGCTTGCAGAAATTAAAATTTTATTATTAAAAACTAGTGTAAAACTAGTGCATCAGCTTTTATTTAATTCATTATTAAACTTTCAGGAAAAAATAAAAATATGATTTATGGCTAAATATTTAATGGTCAGCCACTGCATACATGTAAGAGCCTTTTAGTCAGAGCGATTAAAGCATTTGGAGTAAATTTTATATCTACGGTAAGTATGGAAGATATAATATCAATGGCAAAAGCAAATGATTTTCTGGTTTTCTTTAACTCAAATAACGAATTTGCTTAAAAGGAATTTTCTTAAAAACTAACAGACAGAAAATCTCAATAATTTTAACAAATCTCGTTATCATTCTCATTGTTAATTAAATATATAACATTATTATTGAATCAAATTCTAAGGAGGAATTCTTTAAACTTGACTTTACTTGGACGTTGTCTATTTCACATAATCAAAAAGTTTTACAAATAAAGGCACAATGAATTATATATCTTGTTACATTATTTATCTTTGTGAATCTGACTCTCTCTTACTTTCTTTCTATCTCTCTCACTCTCTTTCTATCTCTCTCACTCTCTTTCTATCTCTCTATCTCTCTCTCTCACTCTCTTACTATCTCACTCTCTTTCTATCTCTCACTCTCTTTCTATCTTTCATTTCATTTCGTTAGTTCATTTCTATATTTCCCTCAAATCTAAAATTCAATTTTATAAATTTTCCCTTTTCCCAAGTAAAATTGTAAATTAAATTCCCGTTTCTTGCTTTTGCAACTTTACACCCATTTCGCTGCCCTTTAAGGCTGTCAATAAGTTTACCTTTTTATGTTAAAGCCGCCCTTGCGCAGGGCTAGTTTAAATGATATTTCTTAGCGCGACGCTTTATTGAATTACTTCGCTCGGCATCCTAAACATAACATGAAATTGTGCGCGCTGTAAAATAAGAGAGAAAGAAGAACAGAGCGAACAGAAATTGCAGGAGTCAAAAGCCGCAAACACCTATAGCCAACAGCAGCAGTAACTCGACTCGCGTCGACTCAACTCGACTGACAGACAGACAAATCGACAGAAACTGACGTAAGAAGCGCCCCAGTGGTTGCTTTAACGCTCGCTCGCAGCTCCAATGCTCCCAACTAGTTGGGGCAACGCAACAAATTTTAGCTGAAATAAGAAGCTTAAGACAATTAATTGAATTTATTGCGTATTTGTGTGCCTTTTATAGAAGTTGGACGACCCCTCGGAGGGGACGCCGTCTCCGTGTAAATAGCCATGGGAAGCCCCATAAGCGCCAGCGAACAACAATGGAAAATGCTTGAGGAGGCTAACTGTAACTATGCGTGGCACACCTGTAAACATAAGAAGAAGGGGAGCTCTTCTCTGCGTGTGCGTATGTGTGTGTGAGTGTGAGTGCGTGTGTATGTGAGGGTTAGACTTGTGTCTAGACACAAGCGCCAAAACACCTTCAAACGGAAGCTGAAACATTAAAGTTAGCCAACTTATGACCAGCCGGGCAGTTTTTTTTCTCTAACTTCTTTGTATACCCATTGCAGAAACGAAAGACTGGGTGGGATTGTTTTTGTTCAAGTTCAAGTAACTGAGAGAAGGACGAGTGACCAGCCGGTCACTATAAACCTGTAGCCCGGTCCATCCGTCCCTCTTATGGTTCCTTCGTTAGTTCCATTTTGCACCCTCTCTCCGTCCCTATATGCACCCTTTACGCTATCCTTCAGTCCTCTGCTCTAACCGTACCTCGCTCAGTCTTTCTTTCCGTTCCTCTTTCCACCCATCCCAACTAACCGTTTCTCCGTTCGTTCGTTCCGTAGTCCGTTCCTCTGTTCCGTTCCCTACCTGTACGCTCCTGTTCATTTCATGTTTTCTCTTTCCCTCTCTTCTCTCATCGATCCTTCGCTCTTTCCTATTGACTCATTTCATTAAGGTATCTTCTAGTCGTGCTACGCCCTACTTTGGATATCTTATTTGTTTTCTTTGCCTCTACCTGTTTTCGGTCAACAAAAATCCGCCCTGTAATGCGAAAAATGTCATAATTTATTTATGAATGCAATGGGGAGGCTAGCCCCCAGTCTACCCCGCTCCCTATTTCCTAGCTCCCCCAGACGTGGCTGCACGTGACGCATTACGTGCAGTGCGTCGGGTACCGTGCGTTCTGCACACACATCATTATTAATGCATTTGCACACGTAACCCGGTAAGCAAACAGCTTCGAGCAATACGTAAAACTCCAAAATATCAAGAAGGAAAAAAATCAACCCCCAAAGCGATTAGGGTAGAGGTCATATCAGGAGGTGTGGTTTGAGCTGACTTTGGCTATTCCCCAATGCCACTTGTAGCTTTGTGAGGGTGCTCCGCCCCCTCCCAGCCCCTACCACACATTTGAGCTCTTGAACTTGAAGTGCGTAAGGCAGCCCTAAAAAGAAAAGCAAATGGCGACCTGAACTTGAAAGCAAAAGTGAGCGACTAAAAGTTACTCTAGTTAGTAGCTTACTTGAATTGATGTCAGTTAAATAAACTCTCCTAACTTTTTTAAGAGAGCAAACGTTTGAGGACAATGCATGCTTTGATTCCTTTATCAACGGAACGATCCTTGAATGATTCATTTTGTTCAAGTACCACAAGTCCCGCATTTTCAGTTATTCATGGATGTCCTGAGCTCTGCTGTTTATTATATAGTACGAAACGATTCAATTGATTCTCTGCTTATGATCCATAAGTTCTCTTAAGCTATTTTAGCTATTCAGTAACGTTTTGAGGACGTGTAACTAGTCAGCCCTTTCTTTCTGAGTGAAAAGTTCATCTGTGGATTGTCAAGCATTTAATATACTCAAGGATATGCCACAATATAAATTTAACTATTCAAGAGTTATTTACAAACATATACTATAGGAAATATAGAATTTAGAACAGTTTATCTCTTAGATCTGTCATCTAATGAGCATTCTCCTAAATTTCATCAAGTCAATTTTTTTTTTTATTTTGTATTATAAAATATTTGTTATAAAATATATTTATATTTTTTAAATATATTTTCTCATATTTTTCTTTTATTTTCTTTTATTTTGTTATAATAATTTTTAAGTTTCTTTTTAATGCATTAAATCTTAATGCATTAATTTTCTTTTTATTTCATATTTTTTATAGTAATTATATTTTATTATATAGTTTATTTATATTTTATGATAAAATACAATTTTTTTTTATTTTTTTTTATAATAATTTTAAGTTTCTTTTTAATGCATTAATTTTTAATGCATTAATTTTTTATTTAATATATTTTATAGTAATTATATTTTATTATATAGTTTATTTATATTTTATGATAAAACACAATCGGCAGAATATACCCTTGTAACCTCTCCCAAACTTGTACTAAACACATCAAATATCTGCCCATTTCCTTACGCTTATCAGCTATAGCTTTTAGCCTATCCCAGTGTTGCCTGTTACAGGGTATTCAAATCAACTTGTCCAACACACAGAGGCAACCTTTAGGGACTGCTTACATATTATGTGCCTTTAATTTTATTTATTTGTTTTTGTTTTTGTTTTTGTTTTTACTTTTGCTCATGCTCCCTTGATGAAGTCAAAAGTCCAGCTTAACCAAGACGAGCCCACCTAATGCCGGAGATCAAGTTTTCTGCTCTTGCCCTCACTTTGACTTGCTTCCTTGCCCTTTTTCTTGGTTTTGTAGTTTCGGTCTCTGGTACAAATTGAATGCGCATTTTGTTTTAATTTACATAAAGGGTTTACGGAAACGCTCGTAAAATGTCATCGGAGCAGCTCTAAAGGATGCGCATAAGATTACAGCAACTCACATTTCAGTTGACAAGAAAAAAAAATAAGAGAGGCAGCAGCAGCATCAGCAACATCTCGTAGCCTCGTGTCCAGTGTGTTGTGAGCTTCGTGCTCGTCTAGACATCGTCTGACGTTTGGGCAATAAAAATGTATATAAAGGTGTTTTGTGGCGCAGGGCCGATGCTTGGGGCAGCCGAAACGATGCCATCGTTAGGCGACGCAGCCAGTTTGATTTTATACGCATTTTTATGGCTGCATTAAGCACGGCCAACATCGACATCACATTGACAACAACAACGACATGTCCTATCAAGCGGGCTGGCGTGCTTGCCTAGCAGCTGATTGACGTTTGCCAAAGGACACGGGGAGCAATTAGAGAAGCTTGCAAGAAAAACTTCAATGAAACCTGGACAAACTTATCGGGTTGACTTTATTGCAATTTTAGGCCAAGACAGAGAAACAAGGAATAACAAGAAATTATATTTAATATTTTAATATTTTATAAAATTCCCGAAAAGTTGTAACAAACAGTTTTTGTTTACTAAATAGTCAAACGTTACAATAAAATAAATTAATAAGTAATATTTTTTTTATATATTAATAACAAATATTAAATACTTTTGGATTGTATAGACCTCAACAAATTAAATATAATATATAGGCCTAATTCTAGATGAATTTGAGGCTTCTGCAATTTGAATCTTCTTTATTACATATATTGTATGTTTTATAGATTTTCTTATTTATATATGAATTATTTTATTCAATTTTTTATTATATTTTGTGTGTTTGTGTGTTTTTTATTATTTTTCTCTACATTTTTTTATTTGATATTTTTTATATTTAATATTTAATATTTTTGTATATTATTTTTTGCTTTTATTTAATATTTTTTTATAATTAATTTTTAATATCTTGTTTTATTTTATATTGTTATTTATTTGCTTAAATATATTTTTAAATATATCTTATTTAGCATCTCTTATTGGCGCAGACCTCATTGAACCATTATCCATATTTATAATTTTATAATTTTCCATTGTCTTTAATACATCAAATATTCATATATTATCTATTCGACTATATCACTTATAATATCACTTACTCTCATCATTTTGAAATTCCAAATAAAAGCATAAACATATATAATTTTCGAACCCATCAAAGCAGCATTAATTTCTCCTCTGCAGAGCTCGAAGAAGACCCTTCCCGCCACATGTGCTCCATGCAAAAACTCTTCAGCGCACACTCACACAATGCAATTTGCTATTCTGTTGGTGAATTGTATGTAAAATGCTATAGAACTAATAGCTCAGAGCCAAGCAAGAACAAATGATATTTTATGGCGCATAAAAATAGCCACAACAAATTATTTCCCATGAGTTGGAGTTGGAGTTGCAGTTCCATCGGCAAAGGGAGTGCAAAATACCAAAAACTGCAGTTCAAGTCGTGCAGTTTTACTTAAAAGTGAGCGTAGACACATACACATAATGAAAAATATATGTACATATGTACACACACGCACACTATCGTACATGAATATGCGACACCCATAATTATCATGTGCATGCAATGGGCGCCCTGGGACTAGGGTAACCAACAAACGACAACCAACTCAACTCACTCGACCATATGTTTGGGGCAGAATAAAAATAGAAAGAAAAGAGAAATGGTATATACCGTTAACCAAGGAGCTGCAGAAGACTGAATACTCTAAGAGACTATATATAACTGTAGATTATTGTGGCTGGTATAGGTATACAAAGTTAATATTATTATAATTTATATACTATAATCATCAAAATTGTACAGGAATCGTAGAACCGGAATTAACCTCGGGTCATAACATAAAACTGAAGAGACTTTTGAAAGAATGCGTCTACCCTACCATAAAGGACGAGCAGATAAAATACCATATCGCAGGAGCAACTGAACAAGATAAAACAAAGTATCTTGAGGATTGAATGGAATCAAAAAATCAGGTTTTGCTGCAGTCACGCAATCGTTTTCTCATTTAAATCTATAAACACCCACAAAAAAACCTAGTTTTATGATAATGAAATAATTTTTATCTTAGTATAGCAAGCCAAAGTTGTTTGATTCTAATTTGTGTTCTTCATATGAAGTTTAAAGACTATTATTTATAATTTTACATAACACAATCACTCAATAATTCTTAAAACAAGCCTATATAATTCTTTAAAAAAGCATAAGCAATTAAAATTTGTATTTTTTTCAAATTAATTTACCTTTTAAAAAAGCCATTGGAATTTACAGCTCATTTTTATCAGATTTATAACATACATACATTATAAACATTTCGCATCTTTTGCTACATGATATCATGGCAACTCCACAATGATACCCTAAACGTAAACTCCCTGGGTTCCATTGAAACAGCGACCCAATGGGGTTGACAATTTAAAAGAATTGATTTTTATTACACAGGCTACCCGGCCACTAATGACGTTGCTGTTGCGGCTTTTTAACGACGTCTGTGTGTGTGTGTGTGTGGGAGCTTGGTGCAATTTATCAATCTATATGCACACATATACACATATATATATATATATATATATATGTATTTATGCAATATTGCATGCATTGAGGCAGACAAGGCACGCATATTTCATACACGACTGCGCGTCCCCGCCCCCAGCAAACTCAGCTAACCTCACACCCAGCCTAACTCCACGCTCCCCGCCCACAGCCCACTCTCACCCTAGCCCCACCCCACCATGCTGTCTCTCTTGCCTGCAAACGACCCCGCTGGGCAACTTGTGCCTGGATCCAACGGACGCAACAGCGACAACGACATATGTTTGCTGTCGCCAATGCAGCGTAAAATTTTGCCCTTTTTTTTTGCCACGCCTTTGCACTGGCCCAGTCCGCCTCTTTTGCTGCTGTTGAGCCTTGGTTTTTGCAGTCAGAACATGTGTTTTTGTCTCTTTGCCACTCCTTTTCTACCGCCCTCTGCCGCCTCTACGCTTCTGCACTTCCGTTTTGATTTTCGTTTTACAGATTTCAAATAATTTTGTGCATTGTGCAACACTCAACGCACACTGCATGTGTGTGTGTGTGTATTGTAAAATTACAAGCATATGTGACGATTTAAAGAAGTGCTTCGAATGAGTGATATAGTGGAGGGGAAGTTGAAGGCGAAAAAATAATAAATAAACAAGCGGCAAGAGAGAGCGAAGGAAATGGCAAAAAAAAATCTTGTACTTATATAGAGAAAAATGGATACACATTTAAATTTACATAGAGTTTTGCAGAGTATTTTCTATTTTCTTTCATATATTCTAAAGAGAGTTATAATTATAATTATATATATTATATATATATATTATATTATATTATATTATATTATTATTATATATATTTAAATTTTCTAATTGGTATACTAAAATATTTATAAAATTCTTACATAAAAAATATATAAAATTATTATATTTCTTAAATTTACCTGTTACCAATAAATGTATATACAAAATGTTCATGATTTTTAAAATGTTAAAAAATAAATAAAATAATTATTTCATATATTCATACATTCTTCTGAATATTTACCAATACATCTCTCTATTTAAAAATCAGAATGTGTTTACTTAATTTAATTTAATTTAAATACAAAAATCATATGTTCTCCATATAATTCGTAATAATGCTCAAAGATCATTCATATACAAAACTCTCTTCTTCATTTGGTGCATCCCACTCAAACTAAACTCAAATTCCACTCAAATGGTTCGCTGTTCAGTGCCCGGAAATGTCAACAACAATTGAATTGCATTAATAACTTCAGCCATGTCACATGAAACGTGTCTTTTTGCTGTCCCAGCGGACAAGCGGTATTTGATTTTTGCTTTTTTCTTGCCAAAAACAATCGAATGCAATTTTTATTTTCATATTCAGTTTTTTCTTTTTCTGTTCCGTCTATCAACAATGATGGGAATAAAATTGGATTTTTAGCGTAGGCTACTGAAATATTCAAATAAACCATTTAATATACTCCCCGCAGACAGAGGACAATCAATTTTAATAAACTTTAAACATTTTAAAATTGTATTTGGTTAAAATTCCCATAAATCAGGCATTTTTGACCCTATTAACAGTGACAACAATCCCATGGCATAGCGAAGGGTTTTTTTTTTTTTTAATAAGAGCAACAACAATTTTTAGCCCTCTCCATAAAACTGACAGCAGCAGCAGCCCAAAAACAACAATTTTCGAACACACACATTTTTACGCACTTCAAACGAAAAGCGGAGCTGAGCCGAGCCAAGCCGAGGCGAGCAGACACCAGTGGAACTGGAGGTATTTCCCCCCAGTTCTATGGTGCCTGCAGGCATATATCTTTGCTGCTGCTTCTGGTTCTCAATGCCCTTTCGTTGGGGGTAAAGCGCAGCAGCTATGTTGATTTGTCATCTTGATAGGTTTGGGTATATGTAAAAATTATATTAAAATAATTTCTGAATTTTTTTTAATTTATAAAATACACTATTCATTATATACACAATAAAATATTCATTATTGCATTAGTGGACTATATTTCTAATTTTCGACTTTGTTTTATTTTTATTATTATTATTTTTTTTTTTTTTCATTTATTTTAAATTTATTTTAGTTTATGTATTATGAAAACTGATTTCGGATTTATTTTTTTTATTTATATAAAATACAATATTCATTATATATACAATTAATTTGCATTATTGCATAAGTGGACTATATTCCTAATTTTCGAATTTGCTTTTATTTTATTTTATTTTTTATTTATTTTTTTCTATTATATTTTTATATTTAAACAATGTTTTTTTTTTAAAATTTTTTTTTTTAATTTTTTTTAGTTTATGTGTTACTTTATTTTTTTCTTAATATTTTTAATTTTCTTATATTTTTTTCATATATTTTCTTTTCATCTACGCATTTTAAGTTTTGTTCCACTAAACTTGTCCCAGTTCAATGTTAGCTCGGTTATTATGTCATTATTTATAATAATAAAATATGAGAATACTTAAATTTTTTTTAATTGAATTGAAAATATTATTATATATCCGAATTCCTTTAAGTAGTGTATTTCTACGTAGACCTCCGGCAAACACATTTTCAATTACAATTCATCTCAGCTCTCAGCCGCCCTCTCGCCTCGCTGTTTGTCGTAGAAACGCTCATTTGCATCACTTAAACAACAATTACATGGCCTCAAGGGCCTGAGACGTAAGCTCACACTGCTGCACTGTCGCCCCCTCTTTTTCTATATCCATCTCTCTCGCACTCGCTCAATCTCCATCTTGGCGAAACAATAAAGCGACAGACGAGGCTGAAGAGTCTGTGCCAGACGCGGCCATATAAATAAGTAATACAATTTGAATGGATGTTAAGAGGAAACCCAATTGCAAATCCAAATCCAGCTGAAGCAAGGCACAAATCAAAAATGTGCCTTCGGGCTACTTTTCTTCTATTTTTTATTTTTTTTTTTTTTTTTTGTTTTTTTTTGATATACAGAATATATTTAAAAACCAAAATGTACAGAAAGAAAGAAAAAGCTGCTCTTGGACTGGCTAAAGTTAAAGCAGACTTGAAGCAGACGTTGCCCGGCGGCTGGCAGAGCCTTCATTTCGCGCATTGTTGCCGCATTTCGCAGCCAACTTCCGGTTCAATAAACTTTCGCAAAAAGTATTCTCTACTTTTTCCCCCTCTCTCTCTCTCTCTCTCTGCCACGCTCTATCTCTCCCTCGTTCCCACTCACATATAGTTTTTGCGGGCAGCCCACAAACCTGACTGCATCTCTTGCTATATATATACATATATTTATATGTATGTACACACACATATATATATATATATAAAATAATGATTTTTCCTTCACTGCAGTTGCCTATATGAGTGTGTGTGTGTCTGTGTGTATTTGAAGTACAGTCGAACAACAACAACAGCAAATAATGTTTATTAACTGGTTTTAAGCGAATGTCTGTGTGCATTGCAGCTCGACTTAGAGCTAGAATAGAGCTCCAATGATAGACAGAGAAGGAGAGCCAGCGAGAGAGAGAGAGAGAGAGAGGGAAAGGAGCCTGTGTAACCGCGCTCTTGCTGCGTATTTGTGTCGCACGGCAGCAGCAACTGCAGCAATTTTATGTGGCACTCACAAATGCTTTTCACAAATGCCACAGCAGAGAGCAATGTGAAGCAAAATGCCTGTTGATTGCAGCCGCAAAGTGTGGCATACTTTAAGGCGTTGCAAATTATGTGAATGGATAGGTGTGAAGGAAATTAATGGATACATACATATATATATACATAAACACTACATATATAAATAACAGAGCTGGGAACCATTGTTATATATCCCCTCTACATGTTGTACAGAAAAGATGTAGATATAGGTCTCGACAATACCTTTCAGATTCTTGAATTTGAAATCCTAGCTAGATAATTCTCTCAGTTCTCTCCAGCATAGATGAAGCTGTTGCTGCTATATCCAGATCTATTCCATGTTTCTTTATATAGAATGAACTAGTTTATTTAAATGTATATTCCATGATATTTCTTTAGTTTTTCTTTCATTAACATATATTCCAAATATTTAGTTTTTCCAGCATATATTCAGTTTTTGCTGCCCCATCCAGATCTATTCTATGTTTCTTTATATGAAATATACTAATTTAAATTTGTATTTTGTATATATTTGTATATTTCTTTAGTTTTTCTTTCATTAACATATATTTCGAATTTTTTAACTTTTTCTCTAGCATTCACATTTTTTTACATTTACTGATTTTCATGTCATCTTCTTTCAATTTACCTTCACATTTCCCAGCAATTCTCTTAAGAACTTGTTGAAACTTTGCATAATTAACCAATTGTTGCTAAGCTCTGTTGAAACTGCCTTGCAATTGTTTGCCAATTTAGGATCTGAAGTTGTCTAAGCCGAGGCAAGGCGAGGGACGTAGGTCAATTAGTCATCGAGCTGCTGGCTCAAAATTTATGAGCCACAAAATGAAGTGCACAGTTTGCGCATTTGAAAGCCACAAGACACTTCATTTATTAAATGAATTCAGTCATAAAATCTGCCCGACAAACAATCAAATGGGACACACACACACACACACACACAGAGAGAGAAAGTCAAGAATGGAAGGATATCTTTTGCGAGCAGCCTGTCAAAAGGGATAAGCTGACAGCAAATGCAGCCATCAAGAGAATTAATCAAAATTTTGTGCCAAAGCATTGTGGGGACTGAAAAATATGCAGAGACACCAGAATACTCAACGCGCCCATTCTCATTCCCACTACTAACCTACGCCCACTTTGTCTGCTCTACCCTACACATTGGCCACACTTTGATTGTCAATTAAAAACGTTTGCGATGCCAGACGACCAATATGAATGGGGCTGGCGTCTCATCCTACTCCACCCATTGACTGGGTCGATTTGTTGCTCTCTGGCAGAGGATTAAGTGTGGGAGCAGTGGATCCAGGAGGAGCTGGGAGGCGACTCTTTGGCTCAGTCTATTGGGTCAACACACAAAAGGACGCTATGCTACGTTCTGTGCAGTTGAGTAAATTGATAGCGAGAACCAATTGTTGCTTTCTCTAACCCTTTTCCAAATGAAATTGCTGGCAATTTGTTGTTGTTGTTGTTGTTTTTCTCTTATTTGAAAATTTAGAAAATGGTAAATTAACTTTTGAGCCAAAGAGGAAAAGCGAATATAGAGGAAATTAAGAAATGCCAAAGTTAAATTCAATATTATTTCAAGCAAAGTTATCTTTAGGAAAGGTCTCAAATGAAATTGGGCAATTTCTAGTAAATATAATTCTGCTTTAAATCTTTGTCCGCTATTTTCGCATTTTCGCTCAGTGTAGCATTTCATACGCCTCATTAGTCGCGGCGTTTAAGCCACAGAGCAACACCTGGGCAATGTCAACTGAATGCTCGACGTGATTGCCGCAGAGCACACAAAAACCTCAAATCAACAACAAAAGGTAAAGAACAATTTTGCCTAAAATCAGAGAAACGACTGCAAGATGCTCTGTAATACAGCAAAGAGTAAATTGTTCATTGCTAATTACACATTTTTCATATATATTTTATTTTATTTATTTTTTTTTTTTTATTTTTTTTTTTATTTTTTTTTTTTTTTTTTTATTTTTATTTATTTTTTATTTTTATTTATTTTTATTTTCAATTATTTTTTATTTTCAATTATTTATTTTTATTTATTTATGTATTTATTTTTTATCATGTTTTAATATATTTAAATATATTGATTTTACAATTACCATTTATATTACTTTAATTTTAAAGTTCTCGACTTTTTAATCAAATTCATGTAATTGATACCATCAGAATATTTTGTTATTAAAAGTAAAAAAGAAATTCTTTTCATTCAATAGAAAAATCTGAAAATTTTGATATTATAAATTTTACTATAATAATTTCATTCTACGTACAACAAAAAATAATTTAAAAATGTAAGTATTAGCTAAAAAAAAATATATAGAAAATAAAGAGGAGCTTAAACTGTTTATTTACTTATATATATTTTTATTTGTATAGAATATTTTTGGAAATTTTTTTTACCTTTGCCTATATATAATATATATTTACTTTTAGCTTTTATCATATAAAAGATTCTAGGGTATTCCAAGGTATATATGTATAGTTATATAAAAACAATGTTTAATATATGCTTAAGACAATTTAGACACAAATTTAATAATATAATAATCCTCATAGTTATATTTATACATCGCAAGTTGCTGTCTAGTTGAAACAGTTCTTACATACAATATTTCCTTTTGAGCAATGATTTTCATCGGACATTAAACCCATATTTCCAGTAACTTTCTCATTTGGAGGGTACAACAAAGCGATTTACAAAATTCGCACAATTCAAGCTAACACGCACTGTGCCAAAAAAAAAAAAAAAAGAGACCAAAATTATGCAATACAAATACGACAAACGATTTGCTTCAACGCACCATTTGGCCCAGAAGCAAAGGAATGATAATAATAATGACAATAATGATGATTACGATGATGATGATGGTCGTAATGGGATGGTTGGTGCTGGTCAGGCTGAAAATATTCACCGCACATTCTGCGGTGACATTTGCGCGTTATGGTTTTGTAATTACCTGTAGCAGTCTTTGTGTGTGCGCAGGTGGGACGAAAATTTGTGGTTCGAGCTCAAAGTTCGAGCGCCAGTTTGAGTTTGAGTTTGAACCCGTGGACTTTTACGACAATTGTGCAGAATTTATGGCCATTTGATTGCTGTTGACCAAAAAAAAAAAAAAAAACAAAAACAAGAAACCCCCCTCGTAACATTTGCTGCTGCCGTGTTTATGGTCTGGACATTTACGTCGCGTCGCTGCATTCAAATGCCATTAATTGGGCATTAGGCGAAAGGGGGCAGCAGGAGCACACAAATATCTCTGGTCTGGGTCAAGGTAATGGAGCAACAAATATTATTTAAGTACAGCCATAGTATGCCACAGGCTTTTAGCTCCTACAGCTCTATATTTAATAAGTACCTAGCTAGGTCTAGCTAATCTAGTTCCCATTATCAACGAGTGCAGCCTATGACAGTTTTCCCACTTGACCCAAATATATGTATGTTTTGTGCGGGGCAAATCACATTTTGCCAAGTCTAAACACGTCGCGTTTATCTAGCATTAAATAATGAGCATCATTAGAATTTAGCACATAATGCGACAACAAAAGGACGTTGAGGGAAATCAATTGACGAAGTGGGAATACCCTAACAATTTTATTAATAAAGACTGTCATTAATATATTTATATTTTATGAATGCATTAAATATATTATATATTATTATATATATTATATATATCAATAGATATTTTTTTAAAAATATTTGGCTATATTATCATCATGTTTAATAAACAAACAACAAAATAATTAAAGATGTAATATTTAAGATATAATATATAATAAATATATCAAGTCGAACAACCATTAAGAAGTGGAATTAAATATCAAATCAAATCAAATATCAATATCAAATCACATCTGTCATATAGATTATTTGAATTATAATTTTAACCTATCTAAACTTTCATTAATTCTCACTCTTTTCTTATACGCGTGCTAACAAAATGTATCTACCCAGTCAAGCAATCAGTGTAGCTATAAGCTGCGGGTGTTAGCTGTTAAGATATACAATCAGATACATGCATATAAATACGCATATATTAGCTAATACACCTACACGCATACATACACACACATGCATATACATACATATATCTCTCTTTGTACGTACAATATAATCAAAGCACACAAACACATAAAACTCTCGGGAGTTTGTCGTTAATGGAACTTCTTACGCACATACACATATATAAGAGATATAGAGTGAGAGAGAGGGAGGGAGATAGAGAGAGGGAGGGAGAGATATACATTTATGTGTCTGTGTGTGTTGTGATTGAGAGGGAAGTGCGTTGCTTATTTTCTGCAGGCAGCGCATAATCAGCAAGAAATCTGTTGATTGTCTGCCTGACTAGGCACAGTCAGCTTGCCCTACCCCCATCTCTTCTGGGTGAGAGTAATCAAAGTTTTACCCAGGCTCTGGCTGCGGCTTCAAAGTGACAGCCAACAACCAGTTGCTGCGGCCACAACAAAACTATGCGAGGAAATTACTTGAAAGAGGTAGAGGCAGCTAGACGAGATGATACCCTAGAGACAAGATGAGTGCTCTTTTTTATATTTTACAAATATTTTTGATAACCTTTTATGCCTTGAACAAGATTTTGGTTCAATATCAAAATGAGAATTAAATGTATTTTCTAGCTAGAGCACGAAAAAAAGTTCCTTTTTCTTTATAATTCTCTTAAAAATTATGCTATTTCAGACTATTCTAAATATGCAAAGAAAAATTTAATGTTAATAATCTGAAGATCTTTAAAGAAAATGTTTATCGAACCATAAAACAGTTAAAAGGTATTAATCATAACATAACATAACATAAATCATAAGTAGAGCGTTCCCAAGTCCGGCAATTATCTACTATACGCTAAAGACTTTTGTTTTATCAATTTCCCGAAAGGGTGTGGATAGACAGTCACATGACACATGACCACACAATCATAAGGGCCCTCCCCACAATTAAAAAACAACAAATGAAGCTGAAATACTTATGCTGCGAGACATGTATTGCTTGCTCCGACCTAACCTCAAAAAGTCACGAGAAAACATAATTAGAAATTGCGCAAAACTACTGGCAAAGGCAAAGTAAAGTTGGTTCAGTCAGTGCAGTTTCCTATTTACTGTTTACCATTTTCCCCATTTTCACTTCACTGCTAACCTGCTCCACTCACAAAGATGCGTTAGGCATTGCAAATGAGTTGTCCGTGCATCCTTTCCGAGCTATCGCTGTCTCTGTCGCTGCCGTTGTCGCTGTCTCTGTCTAACAGCATTAGTGTCGCATGCCATCTCACTCGAATGAGACAGGGCAACGTTGTTTGCGACGTTGACATTTTGTGCGTCACCCTCTTAACTTCCTTTGTCTCTCTCTTTCACTCACAATATATCTCTCTCATTCAGTCTATCTTTTCCTTTGACTCGACATGACCGGAATAGATAATTATTTATACAAATATGTTTTATATGTGTATATATTTATATACACATGTATGTATGTACATCTCCTTTATATAAGCATGTACTTGCCTACATCTTGTGCGTAGTTGTCCTACAGCTCTTATTCCTGTTATACCCTATAAGCTTAACATGAGGAACGGGTATATTGCTTTTAGCTTTAGTCACTTCAAATGAGTAAGAAGTAAATGAAAAATGCAATACTTAAATTAAACATCCATATAATATCATTAATAATATTTTATTTTTGGTATTATGTATTATATTTTTATTATATATTTTATTTAATTATTAATATGCATATATAATTTTATAAATTTTAATTGTATCTCTTTAATTAATTTTCTCTCATTATATTTTTAATTCATACTGTTCTTATATATTATATTTTTGATAAATATGATTATATAAATCGTCATTTTATTTATTTTATTTTTATTTTATAACCTTCGTAATTCTTACATTTCTCTCTCTTCTTGTCTGCATTGATTTTATATGGCTTACATATATTTTACAGGATATTCTCAGAGTTCATCATTTACATATACATATCTCCATATATATATTTTTCATTTGTCTTACATTACGTTTGGACTTGTCGGCGTAGCTCGAAGCATTCGTATTCTTACAAGTGCCAGGCCAAAAATGTAATTCGATTTATGTTCTTGTTTCAGCAGATAGACACAAACAATGCAAAAAATACGTATTGTACGAACAAATTTTAGTTGGCTATTCGAAATATTATAATAGGAGATTTTAGCTGCTGCTCCTTATGCACACATACATATATATCTTGCTTCTAATGCAATTTGCTTGCTTCACAGCTTAAAATTCGATTTAAATGGCTTTCACGCCTGCTCGAGCTCTACAAAATGAACTATTTGGCTAGATCTACATCATAAAACTTGAAGCATTCATTTTATGAGCTGCGAAATGTCTTAATACGTATTGCCAGTTTGGCTAGAGCCATAAAGGCTCGGGTTTTACGCGCTCGTGAAATGGAGGCAAATCAACAACATCAAAAGAAGTTTTCAGTATGCACTGCTCTAGGCGATTCTCACAACTGGTTAATGCACTGAAGGTGCGATAACTGTTAACAGGATTACCAACTCATCTATTTTGTGTAGGTATATATACATAGACAATATTCACCTCTATAATGCTCTCTATATAGATGTATAACAGTATAACTACATAAATTTGGTATATTATAATAGCATACCCTTAAAACGTTACACCAGTACAACAGAATATTAAAACAGTTGACCAATATATCATACCAACAATATAACAGTAGAACTACATAAATAAATAACTTTATAGCAGTCTAACAGTATAATATAAAAACTGTTTAACTGCATAACAGAACAGCAATATAAAATTATAATATTATAATTGTAAATAAAAAACAATATTAAATATTAAAAACCGTAATGCTCTCTTCATAGCCCTAAGACCTAATCCGCTTTTCCCACATTCAATAACAGACTTTTCTTTGGCTGTTTTTTTTTCCCCTTTGCCATCTTTCTTTATTCATAAGCCAAATTCGGCCCACCTCTACATCCTAGACAGCAAAAAGAAGAGAGCTGGCACGACGCTTTGGCCTATTTGGCAGCGCGTTTTTTGGCTCATAAAATTACGTTGAAAGCCCTAGCAGAGCTGTGTCCAACTTTTTGTCACGCATAACAAAATGACTTTTTAATAAGCGCCCAATTTCGGCAAAGTAGGCAAATTGAAAAGTCAAATATGTAATATAAATAAAGGCAAGCCAACTCATTTTCAACGGGCAACTGAGTTATAGCTGGCAAATTTTAGGATTTCGTAGTCCCCTCCCCCTTCGAATCCCAAGGGTTTCTCTGTGTGTCTCAGAGTAATTTACACGTGATTATCACGGCTTGTCCCAAAATGGGATAACTTTGTAAAACAGGAACCGGCACAATCATTAATGCCGCTCACAAACAAAAATGTCCGGGTGCTGTCTGTGTCTGTGTTTGTCTCTGTCTCTGTTTGTGAACACGCATACAGATACCGTATATTACCATATGGGTGCCAGACAATAATAAATTCAAGCGATGTACGTGCCCCGCACGCAAAAACTGTTGCCTACTTACGGACGCTCATGCATATTTTAGAACGCAAGTCAGCGACGGGAATCAGCTCAAGGATGATGTCAAATGCATTACAAACTGTGACACAGCTAATAATGTGACTGCGACTGCAAACTGTGACTGCCAACTGTGCCTTATGTTGCGAATAAAATTGTATGCAGAAATTGGACTAAATAAATTTTGTGGATTTTAACTCGACAATGCAAAGAAATTGAGATCCTATACTTATAGCAATTTATTTTATGAATTTTATTTATAAATATATATTTTATTTTCATATATTTCATTTTACATACTTATATTGTACTTATATTAATTGTTTCTAAAAAGATTTAGTTATATTATGCTTCTCAAATTTTTATAGATTTTTTTCTTTCTTAATATATTTTCTCATTTTAATATTTTATAAAATCAAATATTTTATATATCATATTTAGGTAGTGCTGATTTTTTAACACATAATTTGAATATTGAAAATGTAATTTATTTATTTATTTATTATTATTAAATATATATAGTTATTTCATTTTAAATATTCAAACATGACATTTGTATTTAAAGCATATTTTTTATGTTACACCATATTTGTTTAAAAACTCATCAACATTTAATTATCATATATGTATATGTATAACGAATTTTTATTGTTTCTACAATAAAAATTATAAACTACGTAAGTACACTTTAATATAGCCATAAATATACATATGTTATTCATTTTCTAATTTTCATGTTAAGAATTATATTCAATCTAAAACACAATTTATTTTAAAATATTTTCATATATATTTGCATTGTTTATTAATTGTATTCATATTTGTATTATATGATTCTGGTTTATACTCCATTTATTTAAGAACATGCATGCATTCACTTCACCGTTTCAGCTTAGCTGGCTGGCGCATCTCTAATCCACTTCTAGACCCATTTACAGAGCCTATCAATGGGTTGTCATCTTAATTTAGTGCCCGCAGCACCTTCCACTCAGGTATGCATAAAATTTAGGTATGCAAGCTGACCTATTTTGGGGGCAAGATATTTCAAGCGTCATCTGAGATGAGATGAGATGAGAAAGCAGAAATCGTAGCTAAAGTTGGCAAATCAATTCAAATCAAATTCCAAGTTGAGCTGAAAAGTTGCAATAATGCAATTGCTCAATAGAGCTTAGAAAACGCGTCTTTATTTCAGAGAGTCTGGACAAAATAAACTGCATGAACTTCCAGCTCGTAACACACAAACAAACGACAATAAATTGCAAGACAAATTTATTTTGCCTTCCCATTGCCAACTTGAACCTGGGGCAAAAACTTACTCCCAAAGCAATCAATTTTTACGGCAGTTTAGTTTTTCGCAACCAAACTTGACAATCAATGGAAATAGTTTAATCAAACTGCAACTGCCAGACGAGATTGAGTACGAGGGCTTGTGGGGTTGTCTGGGCGTTGGTGTAGGTGCAGCTGTGTGACTAAGTAAGTTTTGGTTAGGTATTTTGACCCGGTAGCGGAACTGTCGGCAAAGATTTGCATGCCATTAGACCCACCAGATAGCTAACGAGCACGTTGAGTGCATTAACTGCAAGTGCAACAACCGTTGACTGCAATAGGCAACAGGCAACAGTTAACAAGCAACAATAAATGCCAGACACTTTACAGAGTCAGACACATTGAAAATTTTGAATGCCCAAAAAAGGGCGTAAGGCAGCGCAACAAATAACCATAGCCAGAGGGTGTTGGCAGACAGGTGGGGCTTGGCAGGTGAGGAGGTACTATACAGAAATGATGTTAGTAAAGCTAAAACTACTTTTCTCTTAGATTTTATATAATACATAGATGTTTATGTTTATTATAAATGGAATAAAAAATGCGTTGTGGCTAGATTATTGTTGCTGAAGACCGTATCTTCTATGTATATACACTACTAAAGATACTTCTTTGAAATGTAAATCATTTAAGATACAAAATAATTCAATTAGCAATTTCAGGTTTGAATAAATCACACACAAGCGTGCAGATAATATGGACTATAATAAGAGATAATACAGACAACATGATAAATTAATCAGTAAAGATTGTAAAATTAGTTGCATACAGCTATCTGCTTTTTAGCCATCTGATTATATAAATATATACACTTTTTTTTTATTCTAGTAGACAATATTCTAGGCGTTATCTGTTCCGTCATGTCTCTTTTCAGTAACATCTGTGTACATTGTCTAAGGGTCACGATGTAAACACAGTTGAGTCATATATTTCACATCTATTCAGCTGCAATTGGATAATATTAAAGTTATCTAACTTGTACCTATAGATACTGCGTCAGCTTTTCAAGCACTTTCAGCTAAACGATGCAGCACTCAGCAAAAACTTCCATGATAATAATAACAACGCCTTTGGCAGCAAATCTGTGCATTTACTTATATTTCTATACAATATTTTCAATGCAAGGTAGAGCGTGGAGCGTAAAGCATGGAGTAGAGCGTGGAGCAGGAAGGCAGCGTAGATAATAATGCGGAGACAAGCCAAGCGAAAGGCAACGACGTCCTAAACACTTCACGTCATTTCCAATAAACTTGTCACAATAGCACTGCCGGTGGCCGTCGGTGGAGAGATGACTGTAGTAGCAGTAGGAGTGCGCACTTTTTTTTTCCCAGATACAGTTGCAACTTTACGCAAGCGAGCAGACGCTTTAGTGATATTTGCGCATTTTGTTGTAGTCGTGTATCCGTTGAAAGCGCATTCAACGTATTTAGGCTACAATAGCGCGTAATCTATGCCACTCGACTTGCAACAAGCAGCAACAGCAGCTCCAGCACTGTGGCAGTGGCAGTGGCAGTTGCAGCGACTGCAATTGCGGCGCCATCATTTTGCATAGCATTTTGCATCTAGCAGATACTTTTACCGCACAACACAATGCAGCTTAATGCCGAAAAGTGCACAGCGCATGAATTTCATTTTATTTGCCTTGCATTTTTATGATTGCTATGCAAATGCAGCACAGCCCTCGGCTAGCTAAAAACTAAAACAAGAAAGCGCAGTTATGTGTGGAGTACCACAGATTCAAATACTCTTTACGAAACTTATATCCACATTTCATCCCAGATAAATAGAAACTGCTATGATTTTCAATGCGGCATGACCTTAGTGCAGTTCAAACTCTCCTGGGCCGCATATGGCCACTGCTAGAGTATGCCAACAACTCCCATCTGCAGCGCAACGAGGCGTGGCATCTTTTGTTCCGCCCACACTATAAAAGAGCAGCACAAAAATAAAAACAAAATCGAATAGCGAACTTGCTGCGGGGAAGCTAAAGTGAGATTCAAAACAATTGTTGTCCAACTCGCACAAAGAAATCACAACAACAACAACAACAACAAATAAAAATAAAATAAAAACAAAAAAGCTGAAAGCGGTCAAAGAACAATTCTTAATACGGCACACACTTTCAAGAAGTGTGGAAAATATAAAAAGAAAGTCAAGAACTTACCTTCGTTGTTAACGGTAGTGGTCTCCATTGTTGTTTATTTGTTGTTGTGTTTGGGAATTGGACGAAAAATAAGATAAAGACTGGTTACTGTAAATGAAAGTAAATTGAAAAACACATAAAACAAATGATTAAAATAAAAAATATTGTAAGCTGAGATCTAACAGAAATAATTTATATTTCATCATTACTGTCTTTCAGAAAAAGAATTATACATATGAACATTACTGAAAGAAGAGATTCTAAAAAATATTTGGTGATCCTAAAGTCTCTAAGCAACTTGAATAACAAGTTATGGGACTAGAGTATTCAACAAATAAGATTATTAATAGGCAACATTATTATAATCTGGCATTATACTAATAATAAACATAATTGATGGTCCTAAGAGCCAGGTGAAATAAATGTATTAACCAATTAAACAGCCCTCGTTTAACACATACACTGCCCCGTTACAAAAACTGCCTACAGCCTAAGGCGAAATGCATAAAACACTCTAGATAGACGCCCTTGCAGAAAAAAAAAAAACTACAAAAACCAAATGCAAGGAAGAGCCAAACAAAGGCAATGCCAATAAGAAGAGTGACAGGCCGTAACAGCGGCAGCTATAACAAGCTCTCGCTCATTACTATAAAATAAGCAGAGCAACAGCAACAACAGGGAAAAGAACTGCACTGGAAATTGGAAGCAACAAAGCGTGGGCCAAAAAGGAAAAGGAAAAAAAAACTGCGCCTGCTGTCAGGGGCAACGACAGCAAAACTAACAACAACATTGAATTGTAAAGAGCTGCAAAGTTATTGGCGTCGGCGTTTTGCAGCTGTAATTGTTGTTGTTGCTATTGCAATTGCGCAGCAGCAGCAGTAGCAGCGGCAGCGGCAGCAGCAGAAAAAGGGACTGCAACGAACCGGATAAAACTCTTTCCAGTTTCCAACTGCTGCTGCTCTTTTTCTTTTTGATTGGTACTCACCAGATTTATTAACTAAAAATATTCACAGAATATCCCACATACACCTTAATATGACATCCAAAATAAAATAACTTATTTATGGGTTCACTTTAAAACAAAGAAAATTTATTGAACTGCACTCTTTTTATCCACTTGCACTCTTTGAACTTTATTTTATTACGGCGCACAGCGCTATGTAACGATCGTGGTGGCGCAAGTTTAACGACTGAACGACTGAGGCGCCCACCAGGCTGCTTTGTAGTTGATCGCAGGAGAAGCGACACAATGGGCTGCGTCAAATAAATATGTGATGAAAGTGAAGCCACTCATTCAGCCGGCTTACCGTAATTGAGTGCAATATTTAAGAAACAATATTTAAATAGAGAACAACTAACATCTGCTTTTATTTTTAATATAATTAATGTTAACATATCAATAAATTTTCTTTTGTATTTTCAAATTGCGATCCACAGTGCGACATTGACAGCTGTGCTCTTCACTTTGTTGTTTTTTTTTTGCATTTGTTTTTTTTTTTTTGCGCGCTAAGGGAAGCTGCTCCAGGCGAGTTTTGCTTGCTTGCACAAATGTGTGCGAGTGAGATGACAACTGTGACACTTTTTTGTTGTTCGCCACAAACGGTTAAAATTCAAAAAGTATTTTAAAGTAAAAACGGTTGTTAGACAAACCGGTACATGACGCTCTTTGAGTATAACGAATGCCAAGGGGCAAAGAGAGAGCGAATTAAGGTGTTGATCATTATTTTTGGCAGCGTAGACAAATATCACACAGCTCAATTGGGTAACTTCCTTTGTATTGCTGTTTCACTCTTATTGTTGTTTTAATGAAGTCATCCACTTAGATTTGCAGAAAATAATATTTATGTATGTAGGTGAGCAAGTGTGCGAGAAGAATTGAGTGACTTTTTAACTAGCTTATCTGTTAATGCACGCCCGGCTGGTGGGCTATAAATCAATAAATAGCAAAGTGCGTATAGACAAGAGATAACTGTCGTTTCTATACTTACACGTATGTATGTATGTGCATATGTATGTATGTTGACAGCGCAAGTGCAGTGAACTCAAAGACATTAAGACTTAATAAGCTGAGACCCACGCTAAAAATAAAAAACAAAAACAAAATTTAAAACAAAACACAAAATAAAGTGCCAGCGAAATTTTCCACCTACACGCCCAACGCCTCAATTAATTTACCTTTCTTCTTTCTCATTAGATTCGAGAGGTCAAAGCAGTTGAAATTTACTGCAGCCACGCAGATTATGTGTGTTTGTATGTATGCTGTCAGTATGTACATAGTCTGTTAGACATATGTATGTACATATCAAATTGAGATCACATAAAAAGTGAAATTTGATCGAATCGGTATAAAACTTGAAATTGCGCATACGCACAGCAACGCCAGCTAAGGGGCAGAGGAGGAGGCGTGTCGCCACTTTTAAACATGTTTAGGTGCGTAGACAGACGTTATCTCGCTGTAGAGCGCCAAAACAAATTGCGCGACAATTTTCATTTTCACTTGGCGGTCATAAAAAACATGCGTTCAATTTGCATCTTTCTTTCTCTTATTTATTAATTACGCTGTCGGCTGGCGCCGTCGTTGTGCGAGAGAGTGAACAGAGCGCCCGATACTGAGCGAGAAGGAAGTCAAAGCTTTGCTTTGTTCGCCTCGTTTCACCTTTTGCGGCTGAACAAAAGCATAAAGCAAAGCGCCGCTTGAAACAAAGTACTGCCCGCAGTTGATTCACATTCAAACAACAACAAAAACAACAAGAAAGAATGGTAAGCAATAAAAACTGTAATTGACATACAATGTGCGCTGCTGGCTTTAAAAATTGCCACCCGAGATCAGCGTCTGCTGCGCCTTATTTGGCACTGGTTCAAGGCAAAGCTGTGGCATCGCATCCCATCCGGGTTTTAAGAAGTTCTGATTGGAACTGGTAACATATGCATGCACATATGTATGTATGTATGTATGTATTGTTTAGCTAAGCAAGCGGAAATGAATGCATTTCAGAGAGTAAATTCCACAAGCAGATATCCTCAAAATAGTGTAGGTAGATTCGAATAAATACATATGTACATATGTAAAAAATAAGTTCATTAAGCAATTAGATGGAATATATATACATATACATATATAGTGAGATAGAGACACAGACGCACGGAAGATAATCGATCATGCATAGGCAATAAAGAGAACAGATAATTACAGAGCTTTGGAACTAAAAGCTTTTGATTTAAAAAAGAGCTTTAGCAACAACAAAATTTGCATTATTGATTTAAGCGAAATCAACAACAAATTTAAAGAAAGTCGAACTAAAACTTCACACTAAAATTAAAGAAAAGAAATTGTATTAAACAAATATAAATAAAATATAACTAAAGTAACTTAAATTTTTATAAAAAAAAAAAAAAAAACGTAATAAACCAAAAATTTAAGTGTTTTGATTCTATTTAAAATCAAATGAAAACAAAAATGTAGATTTACACTTTATGTTGTATTAAATGTTGTAATTTTATTTACTTATTATAAACATACAATGATATTATATGCATAATAATATAGCGATAGTATAAGAATTGATATATAATAATATATAAAGAAAATATATATGTGTATATATAAGAATAAAAATAAAATAAGTAAATTTTTTTGCTCATCCACATTTTTCGCAAGAATATTTACTATAATTTGCCTTATTTGAATAATTACCAACGATTACAAAATGATCGTTTACCAATTGATTATTGTTTCGAGCCAAATTATGCCAGCCTTCTGTCCCTTTTACCTTATCCATATTCCTGTTTATATATTCAATGGCACGCGCTTTCAGCTGAAGTGCATTGAGTTGATCGGCTAAGATAAGCGTTTCAGCTGCATTATCAATGCAAAGCTGTTTGAACAGCGATTTCTCACATAATGCTTTCAATTTGGGCAGTTTGAATTTTTCAGCCGCCTGGAGCAGTTGCTTGGCTAGATTATCCAGATTGGGCGCCTGATCGGTGTAAATAAAACGCAATAAGTCGTTCAGAACCTGAGGATCCACATCGTCAAGCATCACGCGATTCTGTGAGTGCTGATCCGTTTGGAACATCGCCTCAAAGAACTGACTGCGAGCTAAATAAAAGAATTTAATTCCAAATCTTCAGATGTTTCATTCGTACCATCCACTCACCTGATAATATATTCTTATGTGCATAAATCTCATGGCCATTTGATGAAACCCTAACATCACTGTACTGCTCATTGTCGAACAGTTTGCCAAAGTCTTCAGCTACCTTGGTATCCGGCACTTTGATCGGATTCATTTTGCCGCACGTACACGCAGCGTCCGTAATCAAGCGGACTTGGCAAGAGATTGTTAACTTGTCGTGTGGTAAATAATTATTATCAGCATTGAAGAGTTTGCTGCAATATATGAACGGTTCAAAGCAAACTGTCTTATCGCTGCCTAAATTGCACAACTTCCTTTGTTGCGTTTCCTCGTGATTCATTATGGCACAGGTGATTTTAGCCTTTCCACGAAAATACAATCGTTCAACCTGGTGCACGGACAGCTGGAAATAATCAGATACATTATCCCCCTTCCTGATGAGTGCCAACTTCAAACGCCATTTGAATTCATTCTCATGCTCCCCGATGGGAAAATCCATAGATTCCCAGTTCTCCTTCAATTGCCACGCATCGACAAAGTTGTCGATTGTCCAGACATGATTGAATTTCACTATTTTTGGCTCAACAGTTGTCCAGTCGTTCGATTCGTGCTCAAATTTGCCAGAGTTGCGAAACATATTTATATAATTGAATCTACTATATGAATGCATATTTAGATTGTTTTTTGGCTTTGTTATGTTTATTTATTGTTTTTTTTTTTTTTTTTTTTAATGTTGCTTGGAAATAATACAAATTTCTAGCTCTCCTCTGTAGATATAGTTTCGCTGACTCTGCTTTTCACACTGTATGAATTTGTTCACTTTCTGACAAGTTCTATTCGTTCACAATATTTTGACCATTCGCTGAGAACATTAAAAATCTATTGAAATGAACTCAGACAGGAATGCTAAAAAAATTGGTTTAATTCGATTTTTTTTGTAATACAAATTATTGTAAGATTTGTACAAATTCAATACAAATTTATTTCAATATCAAAACTAATAGAAAAGTTCTATATACAAAAGAAAGATCAAATTAGAACGTAACGGAATTTCACTAATCAATGTCCAATGGTAAATTAATTTGTCTATTATACTTCAATGTTAAACCAGTGTTATTTTTCATATAAATATTTGTTAACTTAACGATTTTAGTAAATATAGCTGCGAATCTTCCAATAAACTTTGTTTGAGCGAATAATGTTCTAAAATTAAACTATATTATTTAACAGAATAAAGTAATACAGTTTTAGCTTACGTGACTCAAGCCTCTCTTACAGCTGCCCGTTGAATTCCCAGTTGGATTGTATATTCCAATTGGAAACGCTGTTATTGGGAGTGCGCACATTATTGACGCCATCAAAGACCGAATCTAATTGGTCCATAATTAAATTCCACTCACTGCCAGACACTTGATTGTACAAATCCAATTTACTTTCATTCAGCTGATGCTGCATCGAGTGTATACTCGTACAGGTGACATCAGCTGTATAGTTGTTAAGATTTAAACAGATGCGGCCAAAGCAGAAACAAATATTACCGCCGCGTGCAGCGAGCGTTTGCTTTGAATTGCCATCGATAGCTATCGATAAGTGCAGCGTGCTGCCATTCGCAGAGCGACGTAAAATTCTCCATTGTTGTGTTTGAATGGGATTTTGTGCATTTATCAATGCCAGAACCTTATCGTCCGGCAGGTGTGCACTGTTGGGAAAATGGCCTTCAATAATATGGCGTGGTATCTGATTCTCCTCCAGCAAATCGATTTCCAATCTGCAGCGTTTGCGTATCAAATTGAAATGGTCCTTAATCCAGTTCGCGGTCTTTTTATTGGCGCACACCAGCAGCAGCCACTCCGACTGCGGTATGCAGTCGTCGTATTGTGGGCGTAAATTGGTTTTGTTATTTACAGTTACATCCAATATGGCCTCCTGCAGGCGGCCCATCTGTTTCTCGGTTAACGGTGCCGATCTCTTTGATGCTATGAAGCCAAGCTGCACTTGACTGTTGCCTGCACTGGAATTTGAGCTTTTGCTTGAATTCGGTTTGGAACTTGGAGCATTGGAAGGTGCCTTTATATTCATATTCGAATTGGAATTGGTGTTTGGCGCAGTCTTTGATGTTGTTATTGTCGTTGTTGTTGTTGCTGGTGCTGCTGCTGCTGCTGCTGTAGCTGTTTTGGATCTCTTCTTTGATTTCTTTGGCGCTCTGGCTGCAGCTAACTTGCGTCTGTTCACTTCCGACGTTTCCTTGGCAATTGCGTCTCGTAGACGCTTTCGTGCCTTCTTTGTCATTTCATTTAAATTCACTTCAATTTTCAACTGCGACTGTGCGCCCGCATTGATAACTCTTTGGTGCGCCGCATCCATTAAGCCATCCTTATTGTCCTTAACTTCCTTCTTTGCGTTGCTTGCATTTAAGATTTGCTTCGGCATTTTCCTTCACTTCCTTTAAAATTATGATTTCCGGCATTTATCCTCAACTTTTATTTACAACTTGAAAGCGTGCAAATACTAATGTGAATTTAATAGCGGCACTCTGTCGCTGCGAATGACATTAATCGTTACGAAGCACAATTGTGAATGACAATTTATTTGAAATCTTCGGAATTTATTGGAAGTTTTTGATGGCTTTTTCAGTTTTGAAATAAAATATATATATATTTATTAAGAACGTTTTTTTCGAATAGCTTTCAGTAGAAAAACTGTCCTAGAAAATTTGACATCAATGGAGATTTCAATACAAATTATGATCGAATTGAAATGTAATTGGACTTTCAATAGGAATACCTATTTGAATTATTCTCGGAGCTAGGATTGCAGCACAAGTTAATTAATTAATTTAATTTAATTGGAATTGCAATTGGAATGATTTGGAACTGGTATTAAAGTAAAATACGTTTTCCTCTAAAAACTGTTCTTGGTCAGGTAAGAAAAAATTTCTTACCTAAACAAGAACAGTTCTTATCCATTAATTAATAATTATAATTTTCCTTTAGTAAGATTAGTTTTTCTACTGAATAGTCGGCTAGATCAGTTATTTGGTTATATCTGTTAATATGCGCTTGTGTGAGGCCTCCTTCAATTGCCAATGTTAGGGGTGTATTATATTTGAGTGCCAGGTCTTGCAATAGAGGATACTTGGCGAGCGCCTCAAATGTGGTGCATGGATCCTTTAGATAGTCGAGAAGCTGTGTCTCACCATCCTCCATTAATTTCGTGGTAGCTGGCAGAGGCGAAGGCTGCGACATATCTAAATCGCTTGTCTCACAAGTATCATCTGTTTGATAGAAGAATATCTTAATACATTTATATATTATATATGTAATATATCATTTGAATTTACCCATTTCATCGAATTCATAGAAATCATCCTGGCCCGTTGTATAAGCCGTTTCCATGGCAGCACTTTGGCCAACATTCTCTGTGGCCTTCGCATGCCGCACAGCCTCTGCAATTACCATCTGTTGAATTTCCTTCGCGCTGCGCTGTTCAAGGGCCGAAACCTTGGCCAAGACATTGAGCCAACGCATTTTGATGCCAGGACAGAGAACAGATGCAATAACTGCTGGATTTGCCTCGGCAACCAGCTGAATATAGTTGGAGAATCGATGCTTCAGTTTGACTTGTAGCTCAAAGGCCAAACTCTTCAGATCGATCAGTTCCAAGACATCTGAGACTCTCTTAAGTTTAACGCAAAGCGATGTCAAGGCGGGTATTAGACAGCCGTAGTACAAATTACTTTCCATGCTCAAAAACTCGATCGTCGTTGCTATGGGTGACATTAGGATGCGATATTCGTCGAGATATTGCAGATCACTCGCCGAGAAACAGGAGTTATGCAAAGCCAGCCGACTGCAAAGCTCGCCAAGTTTATCCTTGTGCGATAGAATGCAGCAAATGCTATCGTATATGGAAAACCAACGATTTCTCGAGGGACACACTAAAGCCTCACCCAAGACTGCGACAATGATCTGAGCCGATCGAGAGCAAAAGCATTTACGCCATAGTGCACTACATTTAGCCATGATCTAGAAGGGAGAGAAAAGCATGAAAAGAGCTATTATTACATTATTTTTCTTGCTTACCTTCAAGTGTCGTTCCTTTAGGCTCTTATCCCTAGAAAGCAATTCCAGGAAATCAGTAGAAGCTACAATATTCAGCATTTCGCTTGCACATTCTATTCGATTTGGTAAGGCTTCGCAAATCAGTTTCTTTAGGTCCTCGAGACTGGTATGGTCTTCATTATTTAATTCCTTTTTCAAATCGATGCCAAATTCTTGAAAGGACTTCGTGTAATTTCTGTCATTACTTGTGATCGATCCCACAATTTTTAGATTATTAAATTCGTACTCATTGTTAATATTGTTTATCATCTCCAATACCTGAGCATAATCCCCAGAGAAACGCCTACAGGCCAGGGCAGCTGAACGCCTCTGAAACTTCTCGTCCAGCCAATGACAACTATAAACGAAATAGTTGTACTCGCTGCTATTTGAGCAGATGGTCGTCGTAATGCAAACGTACTTCTGTCTCTTCAGCAGCTTTTTAATACTATCAGACATTTGCAGGAAGCGCTCATCCAAGCGACTCTTCAGTCTCGCCTTATTCATCACACGTAAATTGGTATTCTTGAAGAGATTGCGGAAACTGGGAGCCTCCACAGTTTCCAGGGGCAGGGCATTATCTATTATATAGCACATGACGCGCTGCTCAAACGAATCGCTCTGCTTCTCTTCCCTTGCGGTCTCTTCTGTGCCGTACTTCGAGCCAATGAAGGCAGCGTGTATCTTCGGATGCCTCACACGCAAATGTTTGATGAAGTTGGAGGTGACTGCGTTGAAACCTCTGATGCGTGTGCCGCACGCGTTGCATTTAGCCATAATTACACCTGGTTTGGCACTCGGCTCCTTTACCTGCCATAGAAATAAATATTAACATAAGATGCTATTTAATATATATATTTATATTCCTCACTTTTTGAATACTGCCAAAATATCGAAAAACTTCTGGCAGCCTCGTTTCCTTTTTATCTTCCATTGCGTTTTGTGGCTTTCTTCTGCCCGATCGCTGTAAGAATTTGGCTTTTCGATTATCCGGTTCCACATCGAAGTCGGACGTAAACTAAAAATTGAATTCAGTTGAAATGGAAATTGAATTAAAATTACTGTTAAACGCTTTGTGACATAAATAATTAAAAGTAATTAAGCAATTAAGTTACGTGGTTTAATTTGATAAAGAGGGCCACCTAAAACATTTGCAATGTTAATATGAATATGTATATATATAATATATATTTAATATTATTAAAATATATACATATTATTAATTTTAAGTATATATGTATATAATTAATATAAATGCATTTATTTTAATTTTTTAAATTTTATTATTAGCTTAAATACTTTTAAAACCACCCTCGTAACTACTTAAGTAATTACAAGTATAGTAATTACTTTTGTTTCTATCCATATTTTCTTTTTAAAGGCAGCGTCAGTTATTAACTAATGTTCAATAATAAAAATGCGATGTCGAAGACATACCTCTGTTTCCTCAGAGCTCGTTTTAGGCTGCTTCTTTGTCATTTTCCACTGGGAAATTCCGTCCTGTTGTTGCTCTGTGCTGTTTTGTGCCTGTTCCCCATTTGATTGCTCCATCGCGAAATGCAGGTCCCCAGCTTCCAGCTTGATGCTGTTTCCATCTTTTACTTGACAGATGTTAAACATTATTGTTAGCAATTATTGTGGTTGACTGATATAGAATGTTTAAGCTCAGCATTTGTATTTGGGCTCGTTTCAAACACATAAACAAAGTACTCTGTAAATAGTAATTAGCTACTGCAGACTCGGGCATGCCAACTCGCTCGAAATTGAAGATATGTATGTGTGTTAATCAGAGTGAATGGCAATGGAAAAAAGAATGCGCGCCAATGTTAGAATTTAAATTGGACAAATTACAAAACAAGTAAGTTCTTGACAAAGTATTAACTTAAAAGTTTATATACGGAAAGTATATAAATTATTGATTATAAATTGCGATGGAAACAATGAATGATGACTTTCTGATAATTACACTTTTTTAGTTGGGAATAAGAACAATAAGAATATAGTATACTAAAAAATTTATTAATTTTTCATTTTATACATCTTGCAAATTGTCATATCAAATAAACAAAAAAAAAAAAAAAAAAAAAAAAAAATAAATAAACACAACTCTTACAAAATAATAATATAAAAAAAATTAAAATAACAAATAAAAACCTTGAACAATATAGTCACAGTTCTTTTTAAAGTCCAGGGTCGTTTCACATATAATATTATACCAACTAAGTAATACTATTTGTATTATTGTTGTACTATTTCTTAAGACATTTCAAAATCTCCAGTTTTTTCAATTCTATTTCCTCCATTCGTTTGAAATGCTGCAACATAGCATTTGTTTGCTCCGCTATTGTGGAACGCATTGCATCGATGCTATCTGCAACGCGAGTCATTAATGCATTTTGAGCTCCACGGAGGTTTTCTAGACCGTCCGTATAATGACTGTCCTCCAGATAATCATCTGAATCGGACGAGTGCTCACGTTTAAATTCAGCGTTATCCTCATTAACATTAATTGTGGGTTCAAATTGGTAAAAGCGTGTTGGGCTTTGTTCCCCTGATTCTACATTCACAATTTCATAGGATTCGCACACTTTGGCTAGACTTTCGTCTTCAGTTCTAGATTGGCAGCTGCTTGCACCGCTTAGAGAATGGCGACGCTCGAAGTTGACATTGGATATGTAGTTCTGATCGCTGGGATAGCGAGAGGAGTTGCGGTAATGAATAATTTCCACATTTTCATCAAATCCACACAGTTGTGCAATTGATTCCTCAGCCGGGCTTAAGGCAACACGTTTATCGTTTTTGATTTGCAAAAGTTTCCTTTTTATGGAAATCTTCCAATCCGACCAAACCTGGAAATGGAAATGGAGACTTGCAAATATATATAAAGTTCTCATTAGATGTAAAAACCTTTTTCCACGAGGAAACATTCTTAAAGGGAGGTCCTACAGCGTTCAGATCATCTGTGAGACTACGCCATTTGCCATCCACGACAAAACGTTCGCCTTTACTGTGTCCTTTGGCAATATCCTGATGTTTGGTCATAAACTCTATTAATATATTGCTCTGTTCTCGATTTTTGTGTGTGCGCCTGTAATACAAAACAGTTTATTAAATAGAATTGTTG
Organism: Drosophila navojoa; assembly: GCF_054131105.1. NCBI lineage: Eukaryota > Metazoa > Arthropoda > Insecta > Diptera > Drosophilidae > Drosophila > Drosophila navojoa. The sequence goes on along the minus strand of NC_142891.1, from coordinate 7,066,239 downwards.
AGTCAAAACTTTAACTTGTATTTTATTAGTTTTTTAATTTTTATGGGTTTCAGTATTGCAAATGATCAAAAGAAAAATATGTTTACCTCTTGAATGCATCACGACCATTCATTCTATTACAATTTAAATAAATAAACTGAATGATACAGTTTTAACTTAATTTTGTATTAGTATAGGACCGCCATTTTATTATTCTAAGAAATATATTATTTCTTACAAACTGCTCTTCGTTTTACAGCACTATAAATGCTAAGAAAATTTTGCCGGCTTTCACCTTTAAGATATTTACATATACATATAGCCGGAATCAAACTGATATTTAATTTGAATATAGGAAATACATTTATATAATATATAGTTCTAATTGGATTCAACAATTGGACAATTTATACGAAGTCAGGGAAAATAAACCATAAAAATTCAAAACGCGGACAAAAATTCAATTACCGCTAATCGAATTTAATAAGAGCATTAAGAAAAATACTACACTATAAATAAGCACAGACTAAACCTAAAATATGCATATGCAATTGATTCAAGTTAACTCACTTCTTTGGCAAATTCTGTCGAATGCGTTTCTTTTTGGGCGACATCTCTGTTTCCTCAAAGCTCTCAGAATCCGTGCTCAAGTCTTGCATTATTTCGATGGGTCCACTGTGAATGTCCAGCGCCACTGTTGCCAGTGGATCATCAGTTTGTTCGTCATCCTCAGGCGACAATATCCCACCGACTTTGGTTAAGCTTGTCATTCTACGACTTATTAACTCTTTTGGCGACTAACGAAATTCAGCTTTGTTTTTACCGCTAAATCGAAAAGTAGAGTACTGCAATTTTTTCGATGTCTGTTTACAGTTCCGATAGGTCAATTCCATTATCGATAACACAGTCAGCTGTTCCTGTAACAGAGGCAGATCAACAAAATGTTTAAATTCAAAATTCAAATATTACAAATCATCTTTAAAAGAACATAATAAATATAAATCTTTATGACAAAGTTAATAAAACATAATAAATAAGCAAATTTTGTATAAAATTTAAAAACAATTAATTCATATATTTCCTATCAAATTAAAAATGTAGGTATACTTCACTTTAAAGAGCACTTAACTACCTGGCAAATATGTAAGTTACTTTGTAGACCATAATCGACCTAAAACTAACTACATCTTGATATATATCCATGGCTAAATACTTCCCACTCAGTTCATAAATCAATACAAATGGAGACAAACATTTTTACAACTTAAACTAACGTACATTTAAATATTTATTAGCCTATGAATGAATGTACATTTCAGTTTCCTATATCCACAGTTAGTCTTTTTTTGTAATTTCAGTTATTACTAATTAAATATATGTCTACTTTGCTCCTGTTTGGCTTTTCTCTGTTGTATCTCGAGCTCCAAGAGTTCAATGCGCAGCTTACGCTCTTTGGCCTCGTCTTCGAGTTTGCTGCGCTTCTCACGCATTTCCAGATCGTGTTTTTCCTGCGCTCGCTCATTTTCGCATCTGCAGAAATTTTGCTGTAGCTGCAGCAGTTTGAGCCTCTCCTCGTCCAGGCTGTTTTTGGGATTGGGAACTTTGTCGGGCAATTTATTTTTGAGAAGTGGAGGCCGAACTGCATTGGCCGTATTACACGTGGCCCACTTGGAACTGGTGCTGGTCAGGTCGTCCTCCGATACGGTTATATCATTAGTCTGAAAGATGTTTCGAGTTAAGAACACTGTACTGAATTCCATTTCAATCAGCTTACATCCTGATCTCCTGCTACGAAATTATACATCATATCCTCGTCACCCTCAAAACTCTGTTCATTTTCCAGCTGACCTGTTTGAAAGAATTCGTTTATTTTATTTGTATTGTTATTGTTAATATATTATATAACTACTCACATCCATCAGTCTCCACGGCTTTCTTCAGGCACAGAGCCGCATCTCCAATCATGGCAACAATTTTTTCCGAAACAGTTGAAACTATGGGCGTAACTGGTTCCTCACCGCCCATGCGCTGGCAGTGTGCTCGCTCCTTGGCCAGCTCCACTTTCGCTCTACGCTTCATATGCAGATATTTGTCTCTCAGTTGCCGCCATTCGCGGTTAACTCCTGTTTTCGCTACAAAACTTTTTGTCAGCTCTGCCCAGACTTCCTCCTTGTGCTTCCACGTAAATGCATCCGATTTCTTGTTGTTCAGGACATCGTTGCGCTCCTCGACAAGCTCCACCAGGGTTAGCTCTTCCTCCGGCGAGAAGTTTTTACCACGTTTTTTAATTTTTTCACTGAATTTTTGAATGAATGAAACTTTTTTCTGAACTCACTAACCTCCTAGAGAGAGAAAAGATTCCCGCTCTATTGATCGACTGCTAATATGCTTAACTTACTTCTTTGGCTCTAGCTGTTCGGATATTCGAATTTTCTTCGGCGGCGTCTCCAGCTCCGGCTCCTCGTTGCTTTCATCGTCTGTGCTCGTGTCTTGTTCGATTTTGATGGGGCCGATTTCCAAATCATTTGCTACTAGCGGATCATTTGTTATCGCCAGCTTCGGAGGAGGTTTTGCTATACTTGTCATTGCCTTAATAATACATGAATATATTTTTAATTGCGAGCACACAACAACCAAATCATAAATTCAATACTGCAATTTCTCTTTGGCTGTGAGAATTCGATTAGTTTTCGATAGAAAACAGCTGTTTCTGCTCAAATAACAGCAATGCATTTCCAGATGAGCGCAAATGTTAAATATTGCATACTTTTTGAAAATTAGGTTTTAACAAAAGTGTGATAGTTTTATCATAACTATTTATACTGTATTTACATTTTAAAAGAATAATAGTGTGCCTCAGGTCAATCCGGGACGGCCGACGACTAACCTAAAGAAGAATAACAATGTAAAACAATTATATGTAATGACTGTTAAATATCAAACTTCAGCTGGCATAGCAGAGCACAAGCTGAAAATTTGACGTCACAACAGAGCTGTGAGTTAACATTAAGAGTAACATAACTGCTCTTTGCGGAACCTACTGAGTTATCTTAACAGTGGCCGAATGCTACAACATTTCGTTGTGAGTGTCAACAGCTGCGCTGCTTAGTGAATGTCTGAATCGGGTCAAGTGTACGTGGATTTTAGACAGACTTTCACGGCACAGCGACGCGACAAACAAATTACAAAATAACTAATATAAATAGTGTAAATAGTAAACAATAAACCATAGCAACTAAGGATATAAAATTAAACGTTTGAAACCAATTAAATTGAACTAAATATACATTCATACATAGTATTGTAAATTACAATAAATGCGCCTGACTCAGAGCTGCTGATAAACGAATAGAAAAGAAAACGAAAAAGCAAGCATAATTAATTATTAATTATTGATAATGGCACCAACACGCAGGCCCAGCGATGGGTTATTGGCGCGCGTCAATTTTCCCCTCTACGCAGTCGATATGCTGACCAGCCGCCACATTATAGTCGCCGGCGGAGGCGGCTCCAGCAAAACAGGCGTCGCGAATGGCTTCGTAAGTGTGTCGAATATGCTTGAAATGGGACAAGAGTGCAGTACAATGGGGGTTATTAATAATTAAAAACTGCTAACATTTTGTTTGAATTTGCTTTTCCTGCTAGGAAATCTATGAGCTCTATCACAATGGCAGCCATTTTTGTGCGGAGGAGGTGCTCCGCCATGAGACGGGTGCCAATGTGGTCATGAATTTCGCAGTGCGCAACAGCGGACGACGTGCCTATCTGTGTGCCGGCCAGGAGGCACATTGTCAAATGTATTATGTGCAGCCGCGCATCGAATCCGAGGAGGACGGGGACAAGGATCGGAAGCCAGCGCCGGTGGAGCGCCCGCACGAGAACGGCGTGCGACAGCGTGGCGCTGCACACTCTGGCGTCGAGGCGTTACCCAATGGCCATAACAACAGACAACAGAACCAGAGCAGCGGCACCAGCAATCAGGAGCTGCTCAGCAAGCTGCATCGGCTGCGCTTCGACATTCAGGCAGCGGATGTGGTGCAGACGGATTTCCTGAAGAGCGCCGAGCCGTTGCAGCGCGTGGTACGCATCAGTGGCAATGGCCAGCTGATGGCAACCGGCGGCACCGATGGCCAGCTGCGCATCTGGAGTTTTCCACAGATAAAGCTTATCAAGCAGCTGGCGGCGCATACAAAAGAAATCGACGACCTGGACTTCAGTCCCGATTCCAAGTACACTGTGAGCATTTCGAAGGATGCCCAGGGCATTGTGTGGGACCTGAGCACGGGCAAGCAGCAGTACAAGCTGCAATGGCAAACGCCGGAGGGCGCTAAATATCTATTCAAGCGCTGTCGCTACGGCACTGTGGAGGCACACAAGGATAACTATCGGCTCTTCACCATAGCCAATCCGCTGGGCAAGGTGGGCAAGCAGCGCGGCTATCTACAGCAATGGGATTGCTCGAGTGGCCAATTGCGGGCAGCGGTACCCATCGATGAGAGTTTAGCCTCGCTCGCCGTACGGGACGATGGACGCTTTGTGGCCGTCGGCACCATGTTCTCCGGCAGCGTATCCATGTACATAGCCTTCAGTCTGCAGGTGAGTCGGCCATGTTTTTACCCAATCAGGCTGCATCAATTAATTGTCTGCTTATGACTCTTCCAGCGTGTGCTGCACATTCCTCATGCTCACTCGATGTTTGTGACCGGGCTGCAGTTCCTGCCCATTACCAACGAGGAGGGTCCGCCCATATCTAGCGACACGGAAGCAGCCGTGCTCTCCATCTCCGTCGACAATAAAGTTTGCATACACAGTCTGCAGCAGCGACGTAAGTTAAACCTAATCCGGTGCACTCGATATACTCATTCGTATTGCATTTTGCAGGCACGATTCCCGCCTGGCTGGCCATTGTCTTTATGATCGTGATGATCTTTGTGGTATTCGTGTTCTGCTCCTACATTGGAATTTGAGACTGTCTGGACTGGTGGTCGACCAGCGAAATCAATTTGCATTATTAGTTGATAAACAATGTTTAGTTTTGTAATAGACCCATTGCCCCTTGCCCCATTTCCTGCTCCTCCCCTGAACACCCCACTGAATATTATTTTAAGTGTATAGTTGTTTTTTTGTGCCGGCTGCCTTATCTCTCGTACACTCCTCTCAAAGTCATTTTCGTTATTGTATCATATTTTTGCTTCAACTATCTCAAATTTGCCGTTGTAGTTAATATATATATATACATGTATGTATGTCAGAGTAATTAGCTTGCAAACGAATTGATATTTAATTATAAAAAACAAAGGAATAATAATAAATCAGGTGAATGCAGTTATATAGCAATAAATGGAATATTCATAACGAAATAATTTGTATATTTACTTACAAATAAATTGAATTGTTAACACACTTATGTCTCATCAATCATGTTGAAAATATATGGCACATTTTGATTGACCTCATTTAAAAATTATTTAAATATTACAGATGCCCGCGCAGTTTACAAACACCATCCCAGCTCATAGACATTCGCAGGCATGTTAAAAGCTCTGCTCCAATTGGAAGTGTGCATGCTAATTAGCAGACGCAAAAGACCTGACTGTAAAATTATCAGTGCCATTCACCAACAAGTGGCAGGACTGTTCCAATTGGCGGCCCGCCTTTACTTAGTATTTCATATTTGCTGCCCTCAGTTTACAATTTTGAATTGCTTCCATACATTCAATAGCTCTGTTAGGTGTGATGACTAAATTTTAATTTTTGTATTAAATATATATTGGCCGGAATCATTTTAGATATTTCATTCATATTTATTATTCTACAATTTCAGCACACGCGACCGAATGAATTGCCGATTAACACTAAACTTGCTGTAATTTGCAACATTGCCATTCTCCCAACTCGTTGACATGATTACTCAAATTGGCACGGTTAACCCTTTTGTATTTATTTTTGCCGCCCTCTTACAGATTTGAAATTTCCATATATAATTTTTACGCAATTTATTTTTTATTATTATTTCGCTTGCGCTTGTAATATTTCGTGCTACAATTTATAACTATATGTATATTACTTAGCGTTTACAAAAAATTATTTATGGCGCACACTTAATATGCGTTTTTACCTCGACTATTCCTCTTGTTCTTGAGTTTTTTGTTATTTTTGTTTTTTTAATTCAATATATTGTGTTGTGTTAATTTTTAACTTAATTATGCTTGCTTGCTCTTTGCTTATCAGTTCATTATTCTCCGTATAGTAAAATAGTGTATTGAATTGTTGTGATTTACATTTTAAGTGAATTTTGATGTTTTAAATATTTCATTTTTTTTTTTAGTAATTTTTGTTTTGTTTTCGTTTTGCTTGTATATAAAATATAAAATGCATATCAAATTGATTTAAATTTTGTTTGTTTGTTTGAATGATGTACTTAATCATAATGTAAAGTGATTTTGATGGGCGCGCATTAGTTACATAATTATATAATTGCATTTATAAATATGTATGTTTAGAATTATTTATATGTATTGTATGTATGTATGTAAATTAATTGTATTTAGTTGCTGTTGCTTTTGCTTTCGCTGCTGTTGCTTCTGCATTCCTGCCAATATGGCCTTAATTAGCATAAATAATTAATTGTATTCAATTATGAACGTAACTTATTATTGTTTTTCTTTTTAACTTTTCTCTTTTCTCTTTTGTTTATGGTTGAATGTCATTGTTTCTCATTTGATTTATAGAAAAAGAATTGCAATGCCAATTGCTGCAATTGTTGACTTAAATAGGAAAACATAAATTTAGGAGAGAAACAAAAAACAAATATTTAACAAAATCCACATAGTTAAAAGTATACAATATAAACGTAATAGGATATTAATTTTGTTTTCTTTCCTTTTCTATAGTTTAGTTTAAAAACAAATTTCTTTCGTTCTCTTCTTCTTTTGTATAATACTTTTGGCATTTCTCGCTGCTAATTAAAAAAAACGGTAAACTATGCAAAGCGTGCGTGCATGCATATTATTTTAAAGTAAAACTAATTTCAGTTAGAATTTGTTGAACAGTCTTTATGCTGATTGATTGCCGCTGCCACGCCCACTACGAGGCCTTGGCAAACTGGATGACGGAGCTCATGCGCATCACCTTGGAGCCAGCCGAGTTCCCTGTGCCACCACCATCAGCACCACTCGCCGCTGATCCAGCCGATTCGTTGCCAGCTCCAGCTCCGCCAACGCCTCCTGCTGCTGCTGCTGCAGCTGCTGCGGCAGCACTGTTGGAGCAGCTGCCGCCCCCATTGCCGGCCTCGCCCTCATTCATGTAATGCTTGCGCTTGCGCAGCGGCAGCGTCATCACATTGCGGTCGGCCATCATCAGGGAATCGCTTTCGGGCGAGGAACTGCGCTCCGGCGACTCTGTGCTCGAGCGCAGTCCAATGGCCGCCTCAACGCGACGCACTATATCCGGATTGGGCAGGGAGGATCTATGAGTGAATAAAACAATGATAATTAGTAACTATTGTTGAGGAGGGGATTAGGATCGACTTACTCATAGAGCGGCACCGGCACATAGCCCTTGTGCAGTCCATGATTCACCAGATCGCCGCGCTTGAAGTGCTCGATCAGCACATTCGCCTCGTGCGTGTCATCATAGTTGGCCGCCAGATCGCTGACTAGTAAAGTGGGTTGGGAGGCAACTGATGGCTGATGCTGGGGCTGCGCCTGTGGCTGTGGCTGCGCTGTGGTCGCATGTCCGCGTCGCAGCTGCATCATTTGCCAGGCAGCCTGCTGCACATCCTCATCGTTGTCAACCTCGTCGTGATCCCGTCTCGCTATGCTCGCCGCTTCCAGCAGCGCTGGATTGATAGTCAGTCCAGCTGCCGCTGCTGCTCCCGCTGCTGTTGGCTGTAGCTCGACTAAGCTGGACGTCGGCTGTGGCTGATAGTAGATCATTTGTGGTTGCTGCGCTGCTCCTGCTCCTGCTCCTGCTGCCGCCGTCGACTGTTGCATGCTCAAATCCGTAGGCAAATCCTCCTCCGCATAGCTGGGCAGCAGCTGCGCGCTGGCTACGCCACTGTCCCGACTCAGTGTGTCCGTGGTGGCCATATACTGAGGCGGCGTGGAGGCCTGACTGCTGGCCGGCGAGTAGGTGGACGACACGGAGCTGGGAGAGAGCGGCGCAGCAGCAGCTGCTGCTGCTGCCACTGCAATGGACTTGGCGCCGGCACGCGACTGTCGTGGCTTCTTCACTGCCGGCGGCGAGCTGGGCGGCGAATTGTTGCTGCACTCGGAATTGCTGGCTATGGACGATGGCGAACCGCTGGCAACGGACGTTGATGCTGCTGCAGGAGAAGCTGCTGCTGCCGCTGCCGCTGCCGCCTCAACCTCATCCTCGGGCAGCTCGTTGGCATGGCCCTTGATGTGCGCCTCCATCTCCTTCTTGTTCTTGAAGGTCTCGTCGCAAATGGTGCACTTGTAGCACTTGGCCCCATAGTGCTGGACGCGATGCAGCTTGAGCACATGGTTGTAGCCAAAGTCCCGGAAGCAGATGTCACAGTGGTAGGGCTTCTCGCCCGTGTGGGTGCGCGAGTGCACCTTCAGCTGCTTGGAGCAGGTGAATCCCTTGCCGCAGCCCGGCTCCGGGCACTTGTACGGCTTCTCGCCGGTGTGCGTGCGCATGTGGATGACCAGCTGGCCGGACTGAATGAACGTCTTCTCGCACACGGAACACTTGTGCGGCCGTTCGCCCGTATGGATGCGCATGTGGCGATGCAGCTTGCCGGAGTGCTCGAACGCCCGCTCGCACACGTCGCACTTGTACGGCCGCTCCTTCGTGTGGATGCGCCGATGCACCTGCAGATTTTCCTTCACACTGAAAAGCTTGTGGCAGAACTCGCACTCGAACGGACGCTCGCCCGTGTGCGTTCTATAGTGGCGAATCTGTGGGAATAAGGAGCAAGCATTAGTGGAATTTCACTTGGCAGAGTGGAATATATTTTTACGGAATTTGTGGAAATTCGTGTTTACCATGGAACTATTATTCTGTGATTTTAATATACAATAAAATGCCCAAGCACATCAATTTCTTAGTTTAAGTCAACTTTTTAGTACATAAATTGTACGCATCAGACTGGAATCTGGACGAATGAAAGGCTCAAAGACTAAGGAAATTTTAAAATTTTTATACGATGCATATATATTTTTAGCCAAAAAGACATACAAAAACAAGTCTCTAGCTTTTATATCTTCTGAGATCGACGCGTTCAAACATACTGACAGACGGACAGAGCTAAATCAACTCAGCTCGTCGCTCAAGATCAAGAATATATTTATATACTTTGTGGGGTCTGCCACGCCTCCTTCTGCCTGTTACATACATTTCAACAAAACTATTATACCCTGATTTGCCGTTTTCAATGGTTTCAGGGTATAAAAACTAAGAATAGGAGAAGTAATGTTGTCTTAGATTGCCTCAATTTTTCAGCAAGTGAATTTTACTTAGCGGAGGGGAAAATTGGCATGAAGAACAACTGAAAAGCTAGGAGAAACAATTAAAGAATTACCTACAATTATATGAAACACTCTCTGGAGGTTTCAGGGGCTCCAGACAGAACTGCCAATTACATTTTCATTATGGGAAAATGAGTGAAAAGACTCATTTAGCAAAAACTGAATTTCAGAGTACGTCTAGAAAGGGCCTAGACAGGATTACAATTACAGGAGTCGCCAGTGTGAATCATCTAGCTGTTCTATTTCAGGAATTTCACTGAATTTATAGAGATATGGCTGAAATCGAAAAATCAACTCACTTATCAATATAAGACAATTCCCACATTTAATACTAACTATTTTTGTTTTCCCACTCATTAGCTTCGCTTCTATCTCCCTTCTCCCTTCTCCCCCCTCCCCCCCTTCCATCCCTCTCGTTACTTACCAATCGAGCTGGCACCGCAAACGTCTTTTGGCACACATTGCACTGATAGGGATCGGCGCCGGCGGCAACGTTGGGCAGCGGCTTGATGGTCGGACTCTTTGGTATGCCCAGCGGCAGGCCGGCCTCGTTCAGTTCGATGGGCGGCGTGGTGCCAGCGGAACTGGAACTGAAACTGGAACTGGAACTCGAACTGCTGCTGCCCAGGCCCGACTTGAGGCCCATGGCAAGATCGGCGTTTTTCGCATGCGATTTCGTGTGCGACGTGTGGGCGGATTTGCTGCCAAAGGTCATGCCGCACTGCTCGCACTTGAATTGCGGCTTGTTGGCGTTCGGTTTGCGGGGCGTGGCAATTGTTGCTTTTGTTGATGCAGCTGAAGCACTTGTTGTTGTTGTTGTTGCTCCATAGACTGCCGGCAATTCTGTTTTAATGCGATGCAGTTGCTGTGTTGTTGTTGCATCTGCAGCTGTTGTTGTTGTTGTAATACTTTCATGCTGTTGCTGTTGTTGTTGCAGCACCAATTGATAGCTGGCAAGTTGTTGCTGCTGTTGCTGTTGTTGCTGCTGTTGCTGCTGCTGCTGCTGCAATTGTCGCTGCTGTGGCGTCTGCAATAGCTCATAATGCTCATGCTGGCCGCCAGGTGGCGCCACACCAATGCCACCACCGCCCGTCGCGGTGAGCGGCGTCTGCAGACAGAATTGCGTCTGACTGGGTTGCTCCGTCTTTATGAGCAGCTGATTAGCGGGATAGTAGACCATGTTGGTTGTGGATGAATCTGAGGATGAACAAGAAGAAGAAGAAGTAGAAGAGACCATAAATTAGTGAGCATTCATTTTGTAAGTAATTGTGATTGATTTTAATTTATGAATGATTTTAAACTTTGACTAAGCAAAAATTGATTTTATATATATAATACGATAAATTACAAATCGAATACAATGCAAATTATATATACCAAAAATACGAAAGAAAATATATATACAGTAAAAAATATATTAAATATATATAAATTTCAAAAATAGTTATGATTTTAAAAAATTTTAATAAAAAAAAAAATAATGACAAAAATAAATAAATAATATAAAATACATAAAAAAGTTTTTTTTTTCTCATAATTTTGAGTATCACAAAAAATTAAATAGTAAATAAAAAATTAAAGTAATAATAAGAAAAAGTATAAAATATAATGCAAAAAATTTATATTTGCATTAAAATAAAAACAATATATTGTTAAACTTTAAGAAACCAAACTGAACATAAATTATAAATTAAAAAATTACTAAATAAAAAAAATTCTAAAGTATTTAAGATAAACTAAGCAAATTCCAAAGCTCAAACAATATATAAATTGTTTCAAAATATATTACAGTTATTTATTATACAAATACAATAACTTGTAATGTATGAGAAAAAAAATCTTTTATAATCTCTTCCTATCGATAAATACTCAAACACTATTGAAGACACTCAATTTGAAGAGCAAATCTTCAGCTCTTCAGTGTTCAATGAACTTTGAATAGTCAATGCTAGGCATATGACAAGGGTTTTCACACTATCCAGATGGCTTAAGTGCTGTTTGGGATGTGTAGTGGAACCACCCTAGTTTTATTTTTTTGCCTTTTGGTCTTGACAACCTGCATTACGCATTTTCCTTGGAAGAAACAAAGCGCTGATGAGTAACAACGCAAAAGCCCAAAAGGTAGCCGCGCATACGAGTTGGTTTCGGTTTATTGGGTGGTTGGGAAAACCCATTGATGGGTGGGGGAGCAGCTCCCTTAACAATGGCATGGGAAAAACCCACCCTACGAACTGCGAACTACGCAATTTTCTGTTATTGCCGGTTCAAGTTTTCACGAAACGAAAAAAGAAAACGCATAAGCTTGAGGGGTAAACAAAGAGAAAGGGAAACACTGGGAGAGAGAGTGAACTACGCAATAGGGTGTTTCGTCAAATTTCCCTAAATTTGGGGGGAAATTATGTTGTATTCTATTTTTTGCATCTTGTAAAGCTCGGTAAACCGGCTTTTGGTAGCTCTCTTGATTTGTTATTTTGATAGAACTTCCCCCATCAAACGGCACGCTCCACACTTGCGTATACCAAAACAAAATGGCGCACGGCGAGTGGGAGCGCTGGGGGCGTTCAAAGTTTTTCCGGCTTCTTTCTTGAAAGTTCCGTACTCTTTTACCTTTCGCATTTGTTTTCTTTTGCGTCGTTTTGGCCTTTGCTTTGGTTATATCCACCAAATCCGTTCCGGATTTATTTAGCACATCCTTAATCCAGTTCGGCTTGGCTGACCAAGTCTTTTTCTCATTGCTTCGTTCAGTCATGTTGAGTTTTATTTGATTTTGTTTTTATTTTTTCAATATAAAATTTTGCAGTCTGTTTCAATTGAGGTTACCAAAGTCCAAAGTTCTTTTAAATGCAGTCCATAATAGTTTTCTTCTCTTTTAAATATATATGTTTTTATTGGTTAGGGTCGGAGATCTTTTTGTCTTAATGTTCGAAAGTTCTTTAGGTTTTTATTTTGAGGTAGTGTTAAATATTGCTTAATATTTAGATACACTTTCTACTTTAATTATTATTATTTTGGGATAGTATTTAGTAAAAACTTTTGTCAGACTCTTTTTTTCATCGATTTCTTTTGAGGTAGTTTAATTACAAGTTCAGACTCTGTTTATATATATATTTGTTTGCTCTTTGTGTAAATCAGTCCCGAGTTTTTACATAAGTCTTAAGTTCTAGTCTAAATAAGCATAAAATCTTTTATGACATAACTTTATTGAATATTTTTATTATTACTTTCTTTATTGATCATTATATATTATTTTATTTATTTGCACTTTTGTTTTCATTGAAATCCCACTTTTCTCCGTTTTTCCTAAACAACGATTTTCATTTTGCGCGTAATTTTCGCCTTGATAACATTTTTCTTTAAAATTTTGATAATTTTTTTCAGGTCTTTGGATTGTTGCACTGTTGATGTTGGGGGCTGCTGCTGCTGTTGTTGTTGCTGCTGTTGATGATGATGATGATGGTGGTGGTGGTGGTGGTGTTGATGATGATGATGACGATGATGATTGTTTTGGGTTACCAAATGACTGCCTTGGCCTGAGCAACGTTGCATGCGCATTTTTCTAAATGATCTGAGGATTTCATTCATTGAGAAATCAGTCATTTTCGAGCTCCACTCGTACACACGCACACGCACGCACACACATAAAAACACAAGCAGAGGCACACACACACACGCACACACACACACACGCACGCACTGATTGATAGTTAGGGAAGTTGGAAACGTTGCGCAGTTGGTTCACATTGCCGCACGCGAAGTGGTTCGGTTGATGGTGCAGCGGAGACTGGTGGGTGAGTTGCCCAAAAAGTGTGTCGAGAACCCAAACTCCAGACCGAAAAGCAACCACCACCAACAACACCAGCAACAGCATGAGTGAAACGTCCCATTGATCTGTGATGTTAAGAACAAATTTCCCAAAAAGTGCGCGAGCGAGTGTATTTGAGTGAGTTTGAGTGCAGTTTGAAAGGGAAATTCCAATTGGTACATTTGAGGGGAACTATTTGAGCTAGTCATATAAACATACCTAATTGGATATTTTTATTGGGCAATTATTTGAGCTATTTCCCATTTGAGCAACTGCATTAGCTATTGGGAAATTTCTTTAATTTTAAGAGGAAATTTGTAAATGAGCGGAATGTGAAGTGCCAGAACACTTGAGTGGGACATTTATTTGTTGGCATTCCTTATTGGATTTATGGGGCTATGAAAAGTGTTTGAGTACTTTCGAATTTGGAATATATAGAACATAGTGTATCATGTATGACTCATATCAAATGCGAAATCTAATCATATCGATAAAGAAAATTCAACTGAATCTAATACATAGTACTCCACATAAATGGAGCATATTTATGATATAGCTAGTTAATATCAATAATATGATATGGATATTTACTAGCAATAACAAAGTTCAAGCAGCTTAAATAGTATGTTAACTGTTAGCAATATTGTAAATGTATATTTCTTGATTAGATTAGATTCTAGGCTAGACGAACTGGAAACTGACCCTAACGCAACAACTCTGAAACAGCTCTATATATTTAAGAGATTCAATAGAGGTTGTGAGGGAAATGGGGTCAGAGATCTTGTCAAAGTTTTATTAACAAATTTGCTATAAATAGCATCCGCTGATAATTCATATAATCTAAAGATTTGTAATCAATTATATATAGATAAGGTTATATATAAAAACAAATATTGAAGAAAAAAAATATTATATGTTATATTATATTATATATATTATATATATATTTATATATATATTTATTTATTTATTTATATGTATATGTATGTATACAAATAAAATAAAATATATAAAAAATACATCTTTTTGTATATTTAAATATATAAAAAAATATTAAATAAAATATATAAAATAATAAAAATAAAAATAAAAATATTACATTTCATTTTTTTTCATTACATTTTTTTTTTCTTCTTTTTTTAATACCAACTATATACAACAAACTTTTAAATTAAATATATTAAAATATATATTGTAAACATTAACTAATCTTTGAAAATATTACAATACACAATAATTAAATTTTAAATTAAAACTACATAGACCTATATATATATGATATGTACACTTGCATATAAAGCTCCACATTGAGTTATATATTATTTATTTATTTGAATAGAGACTACAACAAGCTATTTCTTCTTCATCTTAACTCAGTTCCCATCGATCTTAGCCCAAGGCAAAAGAAATCATTTCTATGATTATTTCCACCTTCGACAACTCAAAATATGAAAAGCGCTAAAAAGCATGAAAAATCCAACACTCAAAACTAAGAATATTTTTCTTTTCGTTTTTTTTTTTTTTTTAAGCAAGTTCAAGAAACTTTTTCAAGTTTTTGTGTTGTTTGTATGTGTGTGTGTGTGTGCATTTATGTGTTTGTGTTGGACTCTGCCTCACACAATTCGTAAACTGGCGCAAAAGTTCATTAACATTCGACACAAAAACTATTTTCGTGTGTCTGTGGAAACGAAAATTAAATACGTATGTATGTATCCGTATTTATCTATCTCTCTCTCCCTTCTCTCTCTCTCTCTCTCTCTCTGCCTTCCCTCTTTGAAGGTAAACCCAAGAGCAACAACAAACATTTTGTCTTTTTATCTATTTATGAGGTTAAAAGCACGACGAGCGCACAATAAGAGCTCGGTCAATGATCGTCGAGATCTATTTGCCCTCCCCCTCTTTAATCACACTCTCTTACTCACGTTATATCTCTCTCTCTCTCTCTCTGTCTCTGGGAAATGTTAGGTACACATGTTTCATATGAAATCAAGCTGTTTACCGTTATTTTGTTGGGATAGCTCAGAAATGGAGCGCGACGCTTTAAAACTGGTCTTGAAAAAAAAAAACAACAGCAACAGAAAAGTCGAGCGTGCGAGAAAGAGAGAGAGAGCGAGATAGTGCGTGATCAGTTTGTTGGATAGATCAGTAAAGCGAACAACAGTTGTAAACAAGCAAGAGATGCAGCAAAGAGAAAAGGAGGTGGGGCTGACAGGGCGATGGTGGGCAATGCGAGGAAAGCTGCACTCAGAACATTCCGGAATGTGAGCTTTGATAACTTTTCAAAATTAATACATTTCTATTTATTCATTTCTATGAGATTCTACAAATTTTACCTTGTATGTATGTTTTAATAACAGTTACAAACACATAATTCTTTTAATTTATTATATGCAATTCTTGGTAATATACTTTTTTCATTACTATAAGTAAATAAAAATGTTTATTTACAGGTAAAAGCTTACTATAAATAAAATAAATTATGTTTTAGTTTTTTAAGCACAAATTTTTAGTGAAAATAAACGATAAACTGTATTTTTGGAAGATCAGCAAAAATTTCAGTTTTAATTAAAACTCTCATTTATTAGAATAATAAAATCATTGTTTTTAATTTAAGTACTAAAAATAACTTTTATATTGTATATAGTATTTTTGTTTTTTAATCTTAAGTTTCCTTTTCTAAAGTTCTTGTCCCATAGCTCTTTTACTAGTTATCTACGTCTGCATCCCAAAAATCCACTTAAGATTTGAAATAGCGCTCGGAGCATAAATCAAAGACAATTCAAGCAATTAGTAAGTGCTTCAACAAATAGCAAAAGATGGAGGCGCACACCTTTAGAAAGATAAGTAAATATATATTTACATAAGCATACAGATATATGCACATACATAGTATATTTATATATACATATGTATGTATATACTCTATGGGGAGCTACACCTCGTTGTTCTTCATGGATTTTATTTCAGTTTTTTATTTTTTGTGAGGTCAACGTACACTTAAATAGACGCAAATTGTAAGCTTTTCTCTCTTTCGCTATCTCTTTCTCGCTCGCCCACTGTGATTTGTTTATGTTATATGTATGTATGTCTGGCGTATCCATTACACAAATATCTAATAAGAATATTTCTTGCTCCGATAAGATATTCGCATATATAATTATTATTTGTTTAGTCTAGTCGAAAATTTTCGTATATTGAATGAACCTTTGTTGCGGAAATTTTTCAACAGTAACAAAAATGAAATGAGCGATAAGATATTGATAACGAGACAGAAGCGTGCAGTCTGTTACTTAAGAAAGAAACGCGTGACTGGGAATTTTTGGTTAAATGATTATGGAAATTCCTAGAAAAATTATTGATTATGGAGCAATTCAAAAGAAAAGTGTAATAAAAGTAGTAGTTTTATTTTGAAATTCGAAAGATGATGAAGAAAAAGGCCCTTTCTCATTAGTAGCAGTTTCCGATAAGAATTCTATTTGTATAACTAAGCTTACAAATAGAATATCGAATGTAAAATGTAGAAAAAGGCAAGTTTATTTAGAATTTATAATAATTAAACGTTTTGCTCGATCGGATTGCACTGAGTGTTTGCCTTCATGTAATCAAGCCTTTCACCTGAAGGATTTGCCCTTCCAGTGTCCGCAAACAAACAAAAATTGCGAAGGTCTAGACGATGAGATTAAACAGCAACGTCAGAGCAGAGGACACCAACACCTACACAGACACACATATACACAGACACATTCATAGGCATGCCTATTTATTGTCTATGTATGCGTGCGTACATACCTTTGTATAAGCGAGCAAACGAATGATGGACGTAGGCAAAAGAGGGAGGGTAAGTAACCAACACATTATATACCCACACACACACACATCCACACGCATACATTCATACACATAGCGGTTGGCCTAGGTCAAAACGACGCGACGCGACGTTTTGAGCGCTGAGCGTGTTCTATTAGACAGCACCCGGGGGTGGGTGAGCCTTCTTTAAACGGCGCGTGTGCAAATTAATATAATAATAACTTTTAATATTCCAGCATGACTCTACACTTTTCCAATAGATAATCGACAGCACTGACGCCATTTGTCATTGTAATAACATTCTACAAATATTGCACATACTTACATATGTTTGTATGTATGTACATATGTACAAATATGTATCTATAAATGTTATGTTTTTTTTGCGTTAGTTTGGCGAAATTAAATATTTTCATGTCAAGGTAGAAGGCGAAAGGAAATCAAGGCTGCCAGCAAAAAACAACCCTCAGAAATTTTCACTTTCGCAATGGCAATGGTAGTAGCAGCACCAGCCCCATGTGCAAGCGGTTCCCTTTCATTTAACAGCCTCGCTTTCCAGTCACCTTCCCATCCGCCCACTGTTCAGCCTGCAATCAGCAGCAGCAGCAGCAGCAACAACTACAGACAGAATGCTTACTCACTGCACAAGCGAGCTCACATAAGCAGACACACGCACACACACTGCGACAGTTGCGCATTGCCTGCTTGTGGCTGATGTTGTTGAAAACTCATGCACAGCCTCCTTATGGGCCGCGCACACAGTACCATGTAAAAACGCCAGCCACCAGCAATGTGCTGTCGAAAACACTTGCACGCCCTCCACGTGTAGTTCAAGTTCATGACAAACGACGAGCACACGAGCGATATGCAAGCGAGAGAGTGTGAGAGAGAACGTTGTGTACGAAGTGTGAGATTGCGTTGCTGTCGCTGCTTTTGTATATTGTCTGCAGCTGACGTCAGCGTCGCGTCGCTGTCTACGCCGACAGCGCCGTGCAGTTTTCGGCCGAAGGGAGAGTTCTTCTATGTGCATGCCTATGAGTGAGCGTGTGCGTGTGTATCTATGTGCGTGTGTTTGTATGGCCATTGCAAAATTTGCATTGCATACTTATTTTAAAGAGCTTGTTAAATAATCTAGAATAGTGCATATGCTAGGCATTTTTTGTTGATTACAGTTACAAATTACGAAAATTTCATTTACATTTTGATAGCTCAGCGTAAGTCCAAGCGGCGACAAAGCAACCTCATTCCGCGCTCGCCATCCAGAAGGGTCAACAACCTAACGAAAAGCTCATGACGACGATAATACATTTTATATTTTCGTATGTATGTATTTTCGAAAAATGTAAAGAAAAGAAATCCGAAAACAAAGTGAACATGTTCACACACACACGTATATACAATGTATATATATATACATACGAACGTATGTGTGTGTCTGTGTCTGTGTGTTTGTTAAAAGAAATGTGAAGCTTCCAGTCAGAGTCGAAATTTCAGCTGCTGCTGCCAAACTGGGGGATCGTGTTGTTGTTTCGTTTTGTCGTTGTCGTTGTCGTCGGGATCGCCGCAACAAGAACAACAACCACACTCAATACATAAAAATTTGTGAAAACCTCAAAATAAATACATGCACATACACTCACACACACACACACACACACACATGTATAAAATGAATAATTCGATACCGAAAAAAGAGGCGGCATGCACAAGTGTTTTTTTTTTCTTTCGCCGTCTTTTTTTTATACGTGCCGAATTTAATTTCTTCTTTGTTCGCTGCTGCAAAAAAGGGTGAAGGAGAGATGGGAAGAGAGAGAGAGAGCGAGCGAGAGAGAGTGAAGTGAAGATACTGTAGCAGACATATTGAATTAGCATTTCGCATCATTATTGTTAAATAATTTAATTAAATGTATATTTATGACTTGACAGAAACAAAATGTACAAATTTGAAGCGAGGTGTGGTTCTAGAATTTTGGTTTACACAGCAAGAAATAAACAAGTTTTCAAGTGTGTAAATAAGCATGTGATGTTTGTATGTATAAGAGATACAACATACATACATACATACGTATGTACATATTTATAAGAGAGAGGAGCAGAGGTAGAGTGAAGGGGCTCGAACTTCCGCTAATGAAAATAACATTATGATTGAATTTTTGGAGGTGTTGCAGCTGGGTGTGACAGATTGTATAAATATATATGTATACATATGTACATATATTGTATATATGTAGGTTTGTCAATTATTGAAGATCTTTTAATACACAAATTAACAACAATTAGGTATCAATTTTATTATACCGTATGTAAACCTGCTATCAAATGCTTATGCGTCAATGCAAGATCCTGTAGATATACACACACATACGCACATACATAAGCAAATACCTGTTTGTTTGCTACATGTATACATATACATATGCCTATACATACATATATATGTATATGTACATATGTATATTCTACTACTTTTTTTTGGCAAAACTCGTTTGGCAGGTCGTTTGACAACTAACCCTCTCAAAAAAATAAATCTTGCGAACAACTTGTATTTTTTATTAGAATCTGTGAGTTGGCAAAGGGCAAAAGCTTTTAGAAATGCTGCTTAAACACATTACTGACCAAGCCTAAGTCATAACTGTTTATGTATGCATTATATAGCTGGCGATCGGGCATAGGAACACCAGAGAAATAGCTTTTCTAGAAGTTTGCAAATGTTAATTGCATTGGACAGAGACAGCAATAGTGAACGGACCGCAGCACACAGCAGCTACAGCTGCGCCTTGAACTTGAATTTAAGCAGCAGCAACAGCAGCAGCAGCAGCAGCAGCAGCAGCGACTGCGACTGCGATGTGGCCTTCAAATGAAGTTCGGTACGGCGAGCAAATTGAAAATTAAATGCGCATAACAAACGCAAGTCTGCCGAAGAGAGCCAGCTATAGTGTCGAGAGGGAGAGAAAGAGAGAGGGTGTGTGAGTCGAGTGAGAGTGAGAGTCCCGGAGAGCTTGTGCAATGCAGGCGCGTACAGCCAAACGGTTGCGTCAAAAAGCAACGACGCCGCTGCAACTGTCCTTGAACTTGGCAAACTTTTTTTTTTCTTTGCTTTTGCAGTTTTTGTTGTTTGGCCCAACGAAGGACAGCAGCACTTGCATGTGCATGCACACACACACACACACACACACGCTGAGTGGCAGAGAATCGGGCGAGCGCATGCAAAAGCAGCGTCCACCATTTGCTTTATTAATGTGCAGCAGCAGCAGCAGCAGCAGCAGCAGCAGCGTTGACGTTAGCAGCGACGCTGACTGCAACGCCAGTGCATGCATACGGCTTCAAATGTTGCGCTGCCCATAGGCTTGCTTTTTCAAGAGTGTGTGTGTATGTGTGAGTATCGATACAGTCTGCGTATAAGAATTATTTAAAATGGCGGCCTTCAATGGAAATCAAGGATTTTATGAACAATCAAGGTTAATAATTATTGGAATTACAGGCAAACAAATTTAAATTTAACAAAATTACAAAAATTCCGGAAACTATACTATATGCATGTACATCAGAATATTTATAAAAGTTTAATAAAGAAAAATCCTAAATATTAAGAGATAAGCATGAATATTTATGTATTTTTAGAAATGTAAACAATATTTGGGAATATTCGAATAAGTTATGACTGTATATAATGTAGACGAGCTATTATTATGTATGTACGTATCATGATTACAGCTTGTTTCAGATTTCGCTATAAACAAGCTCGTACACGACTTCATTTTGTACATCATTAGATCTTGAAAGGGGAAGTCTCTCAATGTGACAAAACAGTTTTGTGCGCCGTTACTAAGCGACAAAAAAATAGAAAATAAAGAACAACTCAGCAATTTCACAATTCTCAAAAAAATAAATAATGAAAAAAACCTGACCACAGAGCACAAAATAAAATACACAAACACTATGAATCAAGAGTATGACGGGGACTACAGCTCACACCATTTAGTCAGAATTGGCAATTAGAACAAAGAACTAAACATATAAACCCGCTGTCTGTCTGTATGTGTAAGCCACTATATAGACCGATCAAATTAGATATAAATATATTTGTATAAATAGGTAAATATATAAGCAATACATGAGCAAAATTGTTATCCAAGGTCAATAGAAATAACAATTTGTTTATATGTCTGCATATGTACATATATATTTATATATTATATCACGAAAATAAACAAAATATCGAGTACGGATAGCAGTTATAAATACATACATACATATTGTTATATACAGATATCTTATTTATGTTTATATAGTATCATGGATAAACGCAAATACATCGAAAAGAACTTTCAAGAACGTTAAACGTAACAAAAACAAACTAACTAACGAGCACGTTAAGAACAACAATAATATTGAACGGCGAATGCGACTAGAAGTTACCCTGTATAAGTTATTGTAATATAATAATAAAGTTATTGCAATCGATATGATTAGTTATCGATAGATTTTTATACACCATACCCATAATATTTTACATTAGTTTGCATTGTAAACTAATATACCCTACTTAAAGAGCTTCCAATATGCACAGGGTATTCTAAATATGGCGGATCGCGCCGGCCGGAGGGTAGCGTGAGCACACACTCACACACATACAGTCGAATACACATACACACAGACGTAAGCAAACGTAGCTTTTACGCATGTCTGCGAACCGGCTTTTTGCATTAGAATCATTTTTTAGCCCGAAATGTATCCGTCAGATACTCAACTGAATATTTGTGCGTGTGCGTGTGAGTGTCTGTGGCTGTGTGCGTGTGCGTGTGTGTTGCAATACAAAATATAATGGGGTAGGCAAAGGGTTGCCAAATGGCATGCCAATAAAGCAAAAACAACAAAAACGATGAAGAAATTATATCTCATTCCGAGTCTCATTCTCATTCTCATTCATATGACCGAAACGAATTGCAAATTCTTGATAAGCGACAAGTTTATGAATTAACTGTAAAGCTCTTCAACTAATGGAATTCTGTGCGAAATGATCGCAAGGGGAAAAAGTCAAAGCAAAAAACAAATACAAATAAAAATAAACAATTTGGACTGATAAGACACAGTGAAATGGAATTTTTATGCTATTTATTTCATTTTTTTTTTTATTTTGGCATGAAATTTCGCTTTCAATGCTAACTAAACGAAGCGCAAAAAGTGGAACAATTATTGGCTTGGCACTTGAGAAACGAGCATTTTATCTCTTCCTCGGTCTCCCCCTCTTCCTCTTCTTCCTCTTGTTGTTCTGTGTGTGCTTACGAAATTTTTTTATAACGTGAGAGTCAATAGATATTTTTCTTTGTCGATAATTTAAACTTGCTTAGATTTGCAATTCATAAAAGAAGTTGGAGTGCCCTAGTCGGGAGTGACCGACTAAGAGCTACCCAGAATAGTAGAAAGAGCTGCTATTAGCCTTTACTATGGGTAATTCATTCTTGAATAACCTCAGTTGTAGCTTAATTTTAGTTTACCCTTAGAGAATGCTATCCAGATGTTATAAAATAGTTTCTATAAACCAAGCTCGACTCCGATTGTCATCTTGCGCCTCCGTCATAGCCCAAATGCTCATTTTTAATAGCTACAAATAACTAACTTGATATCAATAATAATAGAACATTTTGAGTTTTCAGAAGTCTAAATGAGATACGATTTGGGATTCACATGAAAGAGGTAGTTGAAAGATAAAGTCGTTAAAAGGAAATTAGATTTAGTCGTGATATATCTTTGAACAAGTGCTTAATAGTAACAAATTATTGCTTAAATACCTGAGAAGTATATAGTTGGCTATATAAATAATAAAATGCATATCATTATATGATATATCGATTCAAATCATGTATACATATATATTTATTTAAGCATTTATATATAGGAAATACATTTCATATCATATCTGACTTAAAGAAATTTATAAATTCTGATATATGTACGCAAACTTATACAGAAAAGCAAACAGGGAAGTGAAATTGAAATAATCTGATTTGAATAAAAAATTCTTTTTCAATCTCTCTTTCTCCATCTATCTTTCTCGTTATCTCTTGCTCTCTCTCTCTCTCTCTCTCTCTCTCATACGATTGGTAATCTCTCAATCAATTGTGGTTTTATGAGCACGACGCTTCGACGTTTCCATTCATAAAACGCAGCTAAGCAGACGCATGGAGAGATACATTCAAATAGCGCATCGATAAGCAAATGCTGGCCAAAAGCGCTGATAACAACAGGTGCGCCAGGTGGAACGTGAATGAACGCAGCTAGCACAGCTTGAAATGCTGAAAGCAACTCGAACACCTACGTAAATCAATTGTCAAATCGTTTACCCGTCGATAGCGATAACACGATAACAGTAACAGCAACAGCAACAGCAACAGCAACGGTACTTTGGTTATACCTGACTTGCTTTGGTTTTATAGCTGAACATTTAGACGCTGTATGCTACGCCGCATCGATACAATTTCCTGTGCACATAAATACCCCAAATATCAATTTCCAAGATTATTTTGGCATTTCGAATCGCTCTTGACGCTATTACTGACCTTCAGGCACAAAATTAGCAAATAGATAAAACACAAAAATACTTGAACAATAAAAAAAATTAGATAGATTCACGGGACTCTTTCTTTTATCGCTATAAAAATTGCATAAGTACAAAGTGAGCAATAAATGTTTTATTGTCCACAGAATGGAAAAAGGTTTATCAGAGGATTACAAATGTGTGTTTTCTTTTTTTTTTAATGTTAAGATAAAGAACCATATTTTTATAAATGTTTATTTTCTTTGTGGTTTTTAATTTCCAGCACTTTTAATTTGAATTACTTGAAAATTATTTTAAAGAAATAAAATAATTAAATAGAGTAAAAATCTTATTAAATTTAAAATATTTCATGTCAATTCTTTATATTATATTTAAATATTTTATATATAATTTTTCAGTGAGAGACAAGATTAAAGCAAGCGGAAGAGTTCTGCTGATGCGTGATGAACAAGCCTATTTAAAATATATATATAATTTAAATATATAAGAAAAGTTATTCAATTTGTTCATGTATTCAATCCTTTGCAATTATCTTTAGAGATATAAATCACCTATAAAGTTCTTTAATCTTCCTTTAGATATTATCAACGAAAGTCTGCCCAAAGCTCGTCATTTAATAGCCTTGGGAACTGTCCAGCTCATGTTGATAATAAATAAAAAGTTTTTCGCCTACTGACAAACTCTATCTATGGCATTATCAGTAATTAGCGAACATAAAGAATCGTGTGATCCTTCTTTATTATGTATGCCAAGTGGGTGTGACTCATGCGATTGCAGGTAATGAGTCACAGTGGTTTAGGAAACCCCTTTGATATACAATTGATCATTATCGAAAAGTGTTTGAAATCAGTGTGAAAGACCCATGGGACTTGGATGATGTCGGTGACTCAAGTGCCCCACAGGGTTGAGTCATCTGGAATCTAGTTGAGATAGGATATTTTATGGGTGGTACTTAATGAGTGGGTGGGTGATTGGGTGCTTAGCTCAAAGTCCAATAAAGCTAATTATTCAATATATTTAAATAGATAAATATCTCATCATGATGAAACTGATTTCCCATACAATCTAATATTTTTGCCGAATCATGGGGCGTATGCGTAATTTTGGCGTATGAGAGTACTTGAACTTAGCTAGAATTTCGTGTTTACAAAGGGAATACATATATATATTATAAACATATACTTCTGGAAGCGTCATTTTAGAACATTTCTAATGTGTGAAATTTTTGGTTTGCTCATTCGCCTACATTATCTCATATATATATATTAAGTATACGACGCGTGTACAATAACAAAATAAATCTTTATATTTCTTTGTATATATTTAACAAAATATAACTGATATATAATAAATAAATAAAAATTTATAAGAATTCAAAGAAATTTTATCAGATTATATATACTTCTTATTGTAAATATATATTTTTTTATAAATATTCCAATAAAATAATCTACAACAAAAATTTGCATGTAAAAAAATAGTATATATTTTTGCATTTTATATTATATTTTAATTATAAAAAAATTAAATAATATTTAAATTTTTAACATTTTTTATTATTTGCTGTAAGCAAAAACTTACCATAAAATTAACAGAAAATCCACAATAAAAATTGATAAAATATTCCTTGCTTTATTGCCAAAAGGCGAATCCAAATTCTTGCTTGTTTGGAGATTATTTATTTTTTAATTATATATGCACGAGGATTGTACGGTTATTTTGCAGTTGCAATTTTTATGTGTTATTTATTTGGCTAAAAACACTTGTTGTCGCGCGAATCGACGGGCGGCAAGTGTTTCGTAGAACTTTTTCACTGTTGCGCACTCGAGGCGAGATATGAACAAAATAATCGCCGTGAAACGTCTCTCACTCTCTCTTTCTATCTCTCTCACTCACTCTGTTGCTGTTGCTTTGAAGGCATATAACAAGTCTGCACTTGTCGCTCGAGCAAATTACCAAATTTTGCTTTGAGCGTGTGTGTGTGTGTGTGTGTGAGTGTGTATGTGTGCGCGCCCGTTAGAATCAGAACTATGTTACGCGAGGCAACGACGCTGACTGAGCGAACGCAACGATCGTCGCTGTCTGATATTAAAATTGTATAAGAATTGAGCAGCAGCAGCAGCAGGCAACTGAGCTGAGCTGAGCTGAGCAGAGCAGCAGCGCAGTTGACGCAGTCAAAAGTTGACTGTTCTTAATCGTTGTGCGAGCGAGAGCGTGAGCGCGAGCGAACCAGTCGTGTGTTCGTGTGTGTGTGTGTGGGTGTGTGACGCTGCCTTAGCTTTGGCGACGATTTGCTGCTTGCGTCTAATTTTTTGTTATTTATTCATTATTTTTTCATATAGATTTTCAAGTTGAATTTACGTTTGTTGCTGTTGTTGTTATTGTTTCTGTTGCTGCGGCGAATTTCCGTATCAAAGGTTCACACATACAGATGCTCAAGTGTATGTGCGTGTTATTTATAATCTTTGCTGCTTTTGATTATTTGTATGTGTATTTGTAGCTGCGCAGCACTATGATTGCTGTTGTTGTTGTTGTTGCTGTTACCGCTCTGCTATTAGCGTTTTGTTGTTGCGCACATTCACACGCCACTATAAACAATATTGACCTAGGTTATATATACTATATACGCATATACACACATACATATATGTACACACACGCATACTTCAGTATTTCTGATTCTTTTTCACACTCCGTAATATATTTAATCGTTTTTTGTTTTTTCTAGGTTATATTTTAAGTAATAATTTGATACACTTTTTGCATTGATTAAATTACATAGTATGTTTAATATTTATAATATATATTCGTTATCAGCCTTTAGTTAAACAAACAATTTACCGTACATAGTAAAAAACACAAATTGATTTAAGAATTGCACTTTTTGTTGTTGTTAAAGAAAACACTTTAAGATTTGCTACGCTTTAGTTTTAATTATTAAAACTAAACAATAAGGCAAAGGAGATCAAATAACGTTGATTATTATTTTATTCGTTTTCGTTTTCATTTTTTGTTCTGTTGAACTATTTAAACAGCAGCTTTTTTGCTTTTTGCTTAGTTAAAAGCTTTCTAATACTATTGAAAGTTCTCTAAAGAACAGAAAACGCTGCCGTTAGTCGTGTTGACGCGTCGCCAGCTCGCTGAGAAATACGAAATGGCGGCCAGCGTTCAAAATTTGCCGAGAACAACACGCTGGCAGCGCAGCGGCGTAGCGAGCAGTGCGCAGCGACGCAACTGTGACTGCGCAGTCGACGCTATTATTGAATGACAGCAGCGACTGCGACAGAGACTGCGGCAGTAGCAGCGTCAACTGAAGAATGAAAGCGCTGTGTGTGCAAGTATGAGTGAGTGTGTGTGTGTGTATCTGTGTGTGTATTTTTGTGTGTATGCGTGTGAGTTGCTGTGCCTGTGTTTGGGTGCGTAAGCCGGCATTTGAGACAGCAGCTGCTGCGACTGCTTCTAACGCATGTAGATATTGTAGATACAAAAGCTGACGCTGTTTTTTTTTTTTTTTTTTTTTGCAGGCGCAATGGCGTGCTGCTGCTGCTGATATTTTCGGCGATTGCCTTTGTTGCGTTGGCGTTAGCGTCGACTGCGACGCGTGGCGAAGCGTCAGCGGCGACAAACGCGCTCAACTTACTCAATAAAATTTTTATTATGATATCTACGCACACGAATATAATTCGTACGGCTGTTCAATTTGCATTGTTGCTGGAGTTGCTGTTGCTGCTGCTACCGTTGTTGTTATTGTTGGTGGTGATTTGCTTTCGGTTCTTATCGCCGTTGCTTCTGCTGTTGCGGCTGTTGTTGCTGTTGTTTTTCGCTCTTCTTGTATTTGGTCAGTTGTTTTTTTTTTGTTCGCCGTATTTTCGCAGCTTTTTTCTCTGCTGGTGACGTATGCGTCTGTATATACAATACCCTATATGTATGTATGTATGTATGTACAGATAGAAGGTGTGTGTGTGTGCGTGAGTGTGGAGGGTTCAATTTGTGATTTGTTAGCATGAATCGAAACATTTACGATGCTTTCGTCAACTTCGTAGATAGCAAAAGATTAAAGATCACCTGATACAAAGTGCAAGTCGCAATTAAATTGACATAGGCCATATAAAAATATGAACTTTGTAGCGTTACTTACTTGCGTTAGGCATTAAAGCGAGCGATAAACAATTCAATTTATTATTATAATACGAGAATTACCTACATACATTGTCGCATTCCCTTTGTCTATGGCAATTAGCAATACAATATCTTAAACGAGTCAATGCCCTTTCCGAAACTGTGTAGCCAATGTCTGCTGTAGCATTTCTACTCCTCCTCCTCCTCCCCCCGCCCACTACACAGCACTCTTACCTCTCTTGTACTTCTGCATGCATATCTTTCGCTCTGCCCATTCCCCACTTTTCGATTTTATTCAAGCAGTGCATTGACCCCATATTTCTTCTGTCGGGACAACATTTATAGTACAACAGCAAAATACAGAAATTCAAAAAATAAAACAACAAAAATTAAAATTATTATGCATAAATAAGAAGTTGTCCGAAATTCGGCGAAAATGTTCAAGAAATTTCAATAAATGCAGCGGCCGTGCGCAGCCAGCGACAGAGCGTTTCCGCTGCTCGCAATGCAGTCGACGCAGCTGCTACGGCTGCTGCTGCTGCTGCGGGGGGGCGTACGTTTTTTTGAACGTTGCAATAAATTCAAGCTTCATCCCTTTTTGGCAACGACCAACACCAACACAAACGGTAGCGAGCCAAAAAATATATGTATGTATGTATTTAAAAAAAAAAAGAGAGAGAGAGAGGAGAAAAAAATTAAATACAACCCAAACCCAAAATGTCTGCAACGCTGTCGGTTGCAAAGGGCAATGCCAGAACAAAAGCAACAACAGCAGCGCAGTTGTAGTCGCAGCAGCAGCAGCAGCAGCAGCAGCAGCAGAGGCAGCAGCAGCACTCGCAGCAGATTCGCGTGGCGGACGTGCAACGGTTTTCAACAGCTGACTATGTGAGGCCGTGCCACAGTTTTCGACACGTGCTGCACATGCAGAGGGCGCAAGCAGCGCGCCGCACACTCAAGAGTTTGTTGCATGGCTGCCTCTCTCTCTCTCCCTCTCTCTCTCTCTCTTTCGTGCGCCGTGCTAATGTGCAATTGTGAAGGTTGTTGCCGTGCTGCATGGGACAGTTAATGCGAGTCTGCGTCTGGTCGCTTGCCAGCTGCTTGAATCATTAGACACATAGGTTGAATGGGCGGAGAAGGTGCAGCCTTAGGAGCTGCAACTTTCATTGCAATATTCATGCAGCCCTGGCTTTCCGAATAGAGCTCCCTAAATTGATAAATAAATACAGAATACTTAAATGTAAGTGATAGACAGAGAGAGAAGGCGGAGGGGGGTTTCTAATGTTATCATTATCATTGACAATGCTATTTTAATTTTAATTATTATTGCCATTTTCTATGACCCAATTATAGAATATTATTATATACTATAAAAACTTGCCAAATTAAAAAAAAAAAAAAAAATCAATTCATTAGTCTGCAAAAACTCCAACAATATCAATCAATATATTTATCATATATGTATGTATGTATGTATATAGGTACTAAAAACAATTAGTGGAAATTTCTTGTATGGCTTTTGCCACATTTCCGGGCGGCATTCCAAGACCTTGACAGGGACAGCACATTAATGCCAGATACCACCAGCTGATATAGTGCGGTTTCCCAGAACTCGGGGAAGGCAAATTAGAAAACAGTTGACAACGAATTGCACCATTATGAGAGTGTGAATCACAATGCATTTGGTCCCTCATGGGTCTGTTTTGACTGTCTTTGATAATGGGCTTCATAATACACCCATTTGTTGGTCAAGGCGATAACAATCAAATGATTTCTTAATTCTTAATTGGTTTTTCATATTCTAGATCCATGAATTGTGTGGGATCTCATAGCGCACTGATTTACTTTCAAAGGGGCCAAAACTTTTCAGCTAATAGCAACGCGAACATAATCTAATCTAATCTTATCAGAACAAACAGCGTCCATTATGTTATTGCATATAATGCGCCAATGACCACGTGCGAAATATCTCTCTAGAGTTTAGAAAAAAAAACAAAACAAACGGAAACAAAACTCGTGGAATTGCACAATATTTATTAAGTTCTCCAAGAGCAGCGTCGGCAAAAACAAAAACAAATAAATAAAGGGTATCTGAAGTGCGGCAGGCCTAGCTAATGGAGCAGGGACTATAACAGAACATGTTAAGAATTTAACAGAGGGAGTAAAGTAAGTTTATGCATAAATATATTTATGAAAAAAAAAAAAAAAACTATTTACAGTTGAAATATTAAGAATAATATATAATAATATATAAATATATTTAAATATACATAATAATAATAATTATAAATAAATATAAAATATACATATTATATAAAACTAAATTATAAATTTTCAATAAATATAGAATATAAATTATTTATAATAATTTTTTTTTTTAATTAAATAAATATATATTTATGATAATAATAAAAAAAAATAATAATATCATATGTATATACAGTAATATTTACAATACTTAAGCATTATATTATTACAGAGTATTAATAATTTAACGAAAAAAAATAATTCTCTACTAGCTTAGATAAAATATATGTATACATATGTATATACTGTGTATATTTATATGCCGTAAAACTACGTCGCATAATTTTAGACCAGATAAGAAATTGCTTAAGTTCTCGAAATAGATTTGCTCCATTACGTATACGTAATGTGCAACTTTGTGGCTTAGCCTTGCATAACTAACAATAACAAAATTAAAAATGAAGAAACAAAAAAATAAAATAATATAAAAATATATCAAATAAATATCAAAAATGCATTTCTTAAAAAATATGTATTTAATAAATCATAAACAAAATTCTCGTCAAAAATTTAGACAGTCAATTTTCACCTTGTCTAAAGTGATGTAATTCCTATTTACTGTTATTGTTATTGTTTTTATAATAATTTATTTGTTTACCGAAACGTGTGGCGCGAAAAAGATAGAGCGAGACAGAGCGAGAGAGATAGAGAGAGAGTGCGAGAGAGAGGGGCGAGAAAGTAAAGGGGGGTTGCATGAGATGTGCAAATACATGAGCAAGTGACATTTTCTACCAGCGCACACATACACATACACTTATAGAAATGCATATGTATGTGTGTGTAAATATTATTTCTATAGTGCCATAGTCGCTTTCGTCGTACTCAATGTCAGTGTCAGCCATATTCATATACATACATAGACTTTTATTATTCTCATTGTTATTGTCGTATTACAGGTCTTTCGCACGCTCTGCAGCAGTTCGTGTAAACAGTTAGCTCTGTATGTATGCACACACTCACATGCACACTCCTACATACATATGTATGTATGTATGTATGTATATCTGTAGCCATATCTAATAACAAAATGTTTTTTTAGGTTTACCGAATCAAAACATTCGTAATACGGAATTGTGTAATAATTAAATTTAGCATTACAAATGATAAGGAAATTAAATAAGTAAAAACAACAAATAAATAAAAAGTAGACAAGAAGTATAATTGTATTTATAAATAAACATGATTAATAAATATGATTTCTCTATAAATTAGCAAAGGGAAATTGCAACAAATAAATGTGGCGCTTTGACTATAAGAGTATTAGTTCGATAAATATTCATGGTTTATATTATAAGAAATATTACAATTTCTTAGAGCATAGACTTTAAGAAACTACCTTGATAAATATTTAAAAATTAATTATAAATATTAATATATTTAAAAGAATTTCTATAGTTAACATTTTTGGAACACAGCAAAAAATATACGAAATCTTGTATATTTAATTAAAAATTAATAAGTAAATCGAGTCGCACTACTATTTTTAAGACCCCAGCTATACATTGTATATACACACATATATATGTATGTAATATGTCTGTGTATGTACATATTCTAAACATATATATTTATTGCCAGCATGATTTCTATATTAAATACTTTCTAGGAAATTATATATGTTTTTGTAGGTTATAAATAACTGTTTTTTACATAATAAATAATGTAAATTAATTAATTAATTAATTTTTTTATTTCTAGTACACTTTATTATATACGCATTCAATGACTATTATTTATGAATAATAGAGATAGAATAAGTTAGAAGAATCTGAAATTTTAGACTACTGCAATAGGAGCTATGAATTTGAAAACTTCGATTTCTCCGTCTTTCTCTGTCATTCATGTGTGAATGTATGTCTGTATATATGTATATGCATATATATATGTATGCACACATACGTTTGTATACATATACATACATACATAAATAATATGTCTGTAAATCAATATTTGTCTAGCTGCATATACATATACATACATATGTATGTACATACATACATATGTATATATTGATGCACACATGCATTTAGTTAATTATCATTCGAATATTACTTGATTATAAAACACCTTTAGCATTTTAGTTTTACGACTATTGTCGTCTGAGCAGCTGTTTTGTTGTTGTTGTTGCTGTTGCCCGCGTTGTTTTTGTCTAAGTTCCATTTGCTTCTTCCTCTTCTTCTAACGCGCATAGCAATTATTGTTGTACAATAGAAGTTGAAATTGAAAAATCGTTGAGCTAATGTCGCCAGCTGCTAAATAAATTTGCATACGTTAACAATACTTATGCATATTACAAATGTTGAAAAAAAAAAGACCGAGTCACATTTGTAACATTGTAAATAGGCATTTTTACGCTCTCTCTCTCCTTCTCTGCCTCTTTGCTTTATTGAGATGTGCTGTAAATAAAGCTATGTATGTGTCAATTAAGCAGCAGCGACAGCCAGCGCAATAACAACACCAACAAGGAACAGAAGAACAGCAGAAACAGTGATCACAGTGGAAGGAGAGGGAGTGTCGACGTCCAGACTGCGTCAATAATAACTGCATTACACACGGCAACGACCAAAAATGAAAAAAATATCTGTATGTACATACATACATACATATATAATAATGGAAACTCTCTCGCACATTCACACACCATTAAACTGTTCGACTAAGAGAGAGTGCAGACCTAGCACTCCATCACTCTTGCACGCGTTTGCCGCTGCATTTGCTGTGTGTTGCCCTCCCTCATCGATTCATTCCATCTGCTATGCTCGTTGTGCTCTCTTCTTGTTTCTCGTGCGGTTCATTGACCGAGGCGTCGGCACGTGCGTTGAAAACACTGCACATCCTCTTGCATTCACTCGGGCCAGAGTGTCGAAAACACTGGCACTGCCTCTAAGGCGTATATGCTCGTTGCATTTTATCGCATGCACATGTCGCTAGTTTGCTCGATCCCTCTCTCTATCTCTATCTCTGTCTATCTTGCCTAGCACGCTCTAGTACTATGGCAACTACACAACTGTTGGTGTATGTGTGTGAGTGTCGATTTTTATAGCCTGCCTGCTTGGGTAGCTGTAGTTGTTTCAATTTTTTGT
The DNA here is from genome assembly GCF_054131105.1 of Drosophila navojoa. Classification (NCBI taxonomy): domain Eukaryota; kingdom Metazoa; phylum Arthropoda; class Insecta; order Diptera; family Drosophilidae; genus Drosophila; species Drosophila navojoa. The sequence goes on along the minus strand of NC_142891.1, from coordinate 7,033,092 downwards.
TGTTTGCTTTACAGTTGCGCGTGGACTGCACTGGTGTGAGTGAGCGTGTATATGTGTACACACAAGTGTGTGTGCTATGTTCTCAAGTAACTCGAATTAATTCACAGTTTTATTTTTGGCTACTTTCGATGTTTACAGCTATTTTTAATTGTATTCTATAGACGCGCCCACATTGCAAATCTCTTAAGTCATCGATTCAATTGCAATTCACAATTGATAGAAGAAGGAATATGTGTGTATGTACATACATATGTAATTGTACTTGTATGTACACATGTCTTTAAGTATTTTAATATTTAGTACGCATGTACTTTATTTGATAATGATATTGATAAGCAGTCTCCAAACAATAAATATTGATCATAAATTTGGTGTTTCCGCTGTGGCGGCTCGTTCAAAAACAAATACATACTCTGTAAGCCTTTAGGTGCTAACATATCGAGCACACTTAAAGTGCCCGGAGATACTGAGTCAAGCATACATACATACATACATAAGTACATGCATACATATCTACATACATATTTGTATGTTTATAGACTGTATTGGTGTAGGTACTTCAAGCATTGATACTCGTGGTATTTAATCTAAGTTGCGGCCGCATCGCTTGAATATTTTATGCATGCACACTCCGAGATATTGAAATATATTCATATATTTATTTTAATTATTTACTTCCAGCTTGTTTTCGTTTATCTTTCTTGTAATTATTAAATATTTACAGGGCGCCATTGCAATGTAGTTTTTTTGTTTGTTTGTTTTTTTTTTTAAGCAGATTAAGCACCTGCTAATTAAGAGCTATATACATACATATGTATGCACTCAACTACTCTAATGTAACTCAATGTGAGGGCATTGCTAAGCTACTAGTTAACATTTACAGTGTGAGTTGACATGGGGATAAACGATTAAAATGGTCGTACAATTGTGATCCATGAATTTGGAAGTCAAATTGATAAATAATAATAAATAATTAAATAAAATAAATACCGATGTAATATCTAAATTAGGGAATAAACTTTTGTAAGTTCGATAAAAATGAAAGAGAGAAAAGATACAGAGAGAGAGAGAGAGAGAGAGAGAGAGAGAGAGAGAGAGAGAGAGAGAGAGAGAGAGAGAGAGAGAGAGAGAGAAATGAAAGTCAGGGTCTGGGTCTTATCAAATATAAAAACTAACCTAAGCCAACATTAACTTTAATAGCAAGATCATTGTGTATTCATACATGGTCTCTATATATATAATATTTCAAAAAGAAGTATTATTATGTATATACATAGGTGAATACATAAATAAACTTACTCTATTTAAATAGCTCTCATTGTACATTGGCTAATTGTATTATTTGTAAAATTTATTGCCATATCATTAAGACTGAAGTACGTGTTTCCTCTACAGTTAAGCCCAAAAATAAAAATCATTTATTGACCAACCCTAAGTAATTTAGATAGTCGCAAATACTATTACAAATTAGCTGATTGAGCAAAGTGAAGTCAAAATTGTGAATGAAAATGAAAATGTGAATTGTGAAAATTATTATTATGTTATGTCTAGAAATAAAAAACTTGAATGGAAATATTAAACTATCATTACTTTGCAAGAATTATGACGATTCTATATTCAATACAGAATAAATTTAGATATATGTATGTATGTATATATCAATTTTCTAGAAGTCTTCATGGAAGATACAAGTTGGATAGATAATATTGTTTCAAGATATGCCTAAGATGAGTGTAAGCATCAGCTATAAATTATATAATAATATTTCTACAATAAATTCAAGTGGTTACTATAAAACTATATGTTCTGGCTAGCTATAAAAATATCTAGTATTTAGTTATAAAACCAAAAACAACAGCTCGTTTATAGCCAAATTCCATATGAATGCTAATTAAATTTCTAGACAAACCAAAATAAATCAAATTAAAAACACGTTTTTTTTCTTCTCCATTTCGTTAGTTGACTTTTGGTGCGGTATTACGCGTTCTTTGGACTCGACAATAATTGTGCAATAGGTAAACTATGTGGACGGAGCACTTGATTCATATAAGCTAGAGTAAGCCCTACGGGTCTTACGTAAAACACGGGTTGTCTGGCCCTTAATTACCCAATTCAAATTATTGAACCTCACACAACAATGTGGACAATATGTAGAAAACAAAGTAGGCGCAACTAAAATCTGATATACGACCATATATTATATGCTATATAATAGAATATACATATATAGTATATGTAGTACTTTGATTTGATGCAACCTTGAAAAATGGCAATGCCAATTGCCCGTACATTGACTCGAACAAAGTGTCTAAGCAATAACTCACTCGCCCACTCTCTCCCTCACTCTTCTACGTCCTCTACTTGCATTTCTTGCCTTGTATTCTTTTCTTTTGCTCTTCAGTCCCCTCTCCTATTCTTCCACTCGCCTTTACACGCGCGATCGTTAAAATGTAACAAATATGAGCCTGTAATTGCCTCTTAGTCGACTAGTAGATACCCAGCAGTAATAGATCTATGTAGACTTATTGTACACATATGTAAACTGGGACAAGTATTCACATTTTTGAAAACATATAGCCAGCGAACTGGCTAGGATATGTTGGGAGAGAAGATATCCAATCTAATACCAAGAATTTTTAACCATATAAAGGTATAATGGGAATTTTACAATAAGGATAGATATATAATTTAATAAAAGTCCATCTGAGAATTATAACACACATATATAAGCAAGATCCAAGATTCCCATTAAGACATTTACAGGGTATATTTCTAATGCAATTTTTGTATATTATTATCGACACGCTTCATTATATGAGTGCACTATATATATATATAGAGACTTAGGGAACCATATACTATGCATGTTATTTGTATAGGCATATACATATATCTATCATATTTTGTTCGATTTCATTTGCTTACGGAGTGGTTCCGGTGGCGTTGCACGCTTTACACGAATAGCCGGAACGTGTCGGCGTTTACGAAATACAACAAAAAAATTAATTTTCTTTTAACTATTTTAACAAATTTTCTTTCTCTTGCTATTCCGTATTTGATTTATGCCCCGGTTTGCCAATGTAGAAAAGTTCCCCAGCTATAAAAAGTAAATTAAAGTCAAGATAAACGGCAATTTATCGAAATTGAGAAACTGATGTCGTAAGCCTGCAAAAACACGTAAAGTTGAGTTCGTTTTTGCTTATTATTATATATGGGGTGCCTAGGTACATATGTAAAGGCTCTGGTAGTAAATTAAAAACTTGGCGTACCCATAATCTCTATAGAGCCGAATATACTGTGCTCAACTTGATTTTTATTTAGTTATTTATTCCAAAAGTCACATAACTGATTGAGTTCCTTGCGAGATTGCATATAGTAGGATTATTCTAGAACTAGAGATATTGATATTTACAGATTTATATATAAGAGTCACGAGCAGTTTTTATAAATCATTCATACGTACCCATATATAATATTATTTTATTTCATATCAATGATTATATTATTTTTAGATTTGCTTATTCAAATTTTGAGTTCATAGGCCTGGAATTACGCTAGTCATCGATTTACATTTCTATTCTAATCATCTTTGATCAGCCATTGTGCCTGCCAGTCGAGTACTTAAGTGCGATCTAGTTAATAACTCTGACAGTAGATCGATGCATTACCCGACCTAGAACTGAGTGAGTGTGCAAAACAAACGACCTATAGACCATAGATAAAGGTTGTTTGCACACAGACCTCTGGGTAGATAGATCGATAGAAAGTTAGAGCCATAAATATGCACATAACTAGCCAAGTGTTGAGGCATGCGTGACTGATAAGAGTAGAACTGAAGGTCGTCCCGGGCATAATCATTATTTCTCTTTATTTTTTTTTCATAGCAATTATTCATTTTTGCAATGACTTTAACTACAGAATTTTATAGAATCTTTTTTTTATGTTTTAGTTACATTCTAAAATAGATTTTTATGTAATTTGTGTTTTTATTCCCTGAACCCATTGAAGATGGGAAATCATTTATAATATTTATTTATTTATTTATTTATAAAAGTAATTAATAATTTTTTAAATAGTCTTTGCATAGAAATATTATATACACAAATGATCAACAATTATTTAAAAGAAAACGATATCAGTTTTATTAATAAATATTAAATAAAATAAACTTTAATTCATTTTTACTAAAAATTTCTTAGTTTTTGATAGTAAAAATGCAGTAAAGTTCTTGCAATTGCAATTTATTTGCCCGATGCGCATGAAAACAAAGACAAATGTGCATATATTACTGCATATGTATATACATGTGTATAGTATATGTATATATTCATGTATGTGTGTCTATATATGCAGTTAGTATGTACATTTAAATTACGTTGCCAATAAGTACGTCCCCAAAGGCAATTCCATGGCATACTTTATGGCTGCTGGCTCTTGGGTACCAAAGGCCTGACCCCATTTTTTTTTTGTTTTCCCTCATTTGCTTTGTGTAATGAGAAAAGTCAGGACAAGAAGAAAATGTGGTGAGGAAATAGGCGTCACATGTAAGGCATTTAATCGATTTTCATCTGATAATGAAAAGCGCAATTGATTATTCTATAGAAATCCAAAGCTTATATGGCGCTATATTTATAATAAATATTTAGTATAATAGTTAATGCTCTATGTAATATTCCTTATCAGTCTGGTACTTGCCTGGAGTGCTTAATAGTTTTATTATTGTACGTAATTCTCACTTTACTAAATAGATAAGAAGTATATGAGATGTACGGCTCGCAAGATTGAAGGGTATTTAATAAATGAATACTATTTATAGACTCTGGGAGATACGGGTGTTTCTAGTAAATATGTATATAAAGTAAATTTCTATGATATTCTTGTTCCAATCATGTTCTTGTATATCAGATATCCATATGATCATATAGATATTTCAATATTCGTTCAGTTTACAAAGAAAACGTGAGCTTTAAAGGGTGTTAGATGGATATACTGTATGATTCTATAGGGATCTACTATTAGTTCAAGCTTCTCCAAATTAAATTGCTTTACTCTTTGAGATGTGATGCTTTGCACTTTTATTGGATTTGTCCTAAAGCCTTAACTTTAATTTGAATACCTCCTAATTAAGCTCACATTAAGTTGATTACAAATGGCCAACTGTTAGTGGCATAAATTACAAAGGTTACGATTTAGATACGAGTCGGATTGTTACGATAGGGAATAGGCCGGTTAGAAGTTCTATATATATGTACATATACATAACGGCTGTTCAGCGCCTAATGCTCTCATTTCCTCTTCTTTATCTCTTTTAATGCTCAGATGTGTGTCAAATTGCCGCCCACTCGCCCGCAAGCCCCTCCTCACAAGGAGGCGGGGGGAGAGCGAGAGTCAGTTTCAAGGTGTTTCAACCCCCAAACCGAAATTGTGCGTTTGGGAGGCTTGCATTGCGTACATATGTTTCCTATTCCTAGCTTTGGGGTTGGTTTTTCGGCTTTTGTGGTTTCAGCTTCTTCGAGTTTTCCGGCTTAGCTTTTCTGCTCAAGTTCAATGACCTTGCAATTTTCTTTTCACTTTCTTGACACAAAAATTTCCTTTCCTCTTTTGGCTCGCATTTCCCTTTTTGGTTTGAGACTCGAGGGTGGATTCTCTGCCTTCTCTGTCTCCTTTGCGACGATTGACATGCGCATCATTTGTTTTTGAATCGAGGTCGAGGGGCAAAAGGTTTTCTTCCATTTGCCCCAGGGCGGGTTGACAACATTTTATTGTCTTATTGGCAAATATTTTGGTTTGTTTGCTTTTAATTTGGGGAGCACTACCCCAGCGACAGACCGGCCGGCCGGCCGGCATAAGGCAGAACATTTAATGGCTTTACGGAAGCTAAGACAATAATTTGTTTGAGTGGGAGTCTAAGGATTTGATAGGCTAACAAATTATTTAACTGCCAGCTACCTTATTTATACTTATATATATAAATTTTTTTATATTTAACTGCTTATTAAATATACATAGCAAGTTTTTGAAACATTTGTAAGCGTATGCAATTGTTTAACTGTTAGTTAAGCCTTGATATACAGCTATTTATAATATTAAGTTCGTCAGTCAAAAGTCTTCATCAAATAAATTGTGTGAACTGTTTTGAAAGATATCTTAAAATATGATTATCCATGTCCCACTATATAGCTCTATTTCGTATAGTCTTATAGCCGAGTCCAATAACTGAAATTAAGCTATAAGTCAAGTCAATATACCTCATTATTAACTGTTTGTCCAATATATAATATTTCGCATTTATAGTCATTTTTCGGTGAAAAACTCACTTCTCTTCACATAAACCCTCTAATAATGTTCTAAGTAACTCATTTTTAGATGTTTGCCTAATAAAATACATTCATGTTATACCTCTAGCATTATCAATTTCTTACATCTATGTAGTATAAACAGCGCTCAGTTCTTCTTGGCCAAGTTTATCTCATTCAACACAACTCCATAAATTACCCTTCATTTCCTCTGCTTTGCTGCAAACAAATTCAAATTACTCCAAACTTCAACGCGTACTTTTCGATCAATTGCCGTAAATAAACATTTCGAGAGTGATATCTAAGTGAATTACTTCGCCCAATCACAACAATGCTCCACTCGTCCGCCCCACAAAAATTAATGTGATCCCACATCCATAATATGGCATGTGAAAAGCTTCCCCAAAACGCGATCGCCCCAACAAATTATTGTTGTGTACGCCCCCGTACCCCACACCCTCCAGAATTATAGTTGAGCTACAAAAGCAGCGGAGCTGCGGGTAGAACAACCGAAAACAATAAAGAGCATAACACAGTACAGAAGAAAAACCAAAAAAACACAAGAGCAAAGAGGAACACGAAAATGCCCCGCACATGTTCACGAACTTATCTAATACTATGGATACCGTTACTTGAGGTCACTGGCCCACACAGAGACCTGCACTTGTGTATAACAAACAGACGACAGCACGCACAAAACGCATACACACACACACACTCACACATGCATACGCACGCTCTCTTGCTCACACGCTTAAGCCGAAAAGCAACAACAATTTTCGGTTATGTCATCCCGAAAAATGTCCAATTGCTGGGAAATTAACGTTGAGTGTTTTATCATATTTGAGTGCAACGCATTTGAGCGTAAGTCGCGTGCGTAGGGAAATTTTGGTGGCGATTAATTTTCGAGGGAAATTTCTAATGCTTTGAGTGTTGGTTTATTTTTGTGGGTAATTCCTCTGTTGCTGCTGAGTGATTTTAGCTTAAGATTTTATGCATTGAGTAATGTTATAGTATATTAAGTAATATTTAGATTTTTAATTTATAATTAAATAATATGTGAAGAAATGTTATTAACAGTTTAAATTGAATTTACATAAATATAACTGCCATGTAAATTTTATTTATTAACGAGTATTGTATTTAGGATTATAAATAAAAAATTTTTTGTTATTAATAAAAGCTTTAACTTGAACTCAACGAATATGCCAAAATATCTTATCAAAATATTGATTTCAAGAATTTAATGTAGCTAAAATATTTAACAATCCAAAGAATATTATTAGAATTAGAAATAAACCCAATATTTTTTATATATTTATAAGTGGAAAATATTATGAATAAACTTCTCCATATTTATGCCAAGGGCACTGTAACACTTTTTTCAAAGACGAAATTTATTTATTTAATATTATTTCGCTTTATTTTTGGCCTAACAAATTTAAAACCAAAGTAAAACTTTTTCTTTTTTATAGTTTTTGAACAATTTATATTTATATTTATGCATATATTTACAAATTATTATTTGTATATTATAGTATACGTTTGCATTAAATATTTTCAATATTTGTATTTTGTATAATAAATAAATTATCGTAAAACATTAACAACTCAAATATCCCATTTAATTTACTCAATGCTCGCAACACACTCACATACAAGAACAAAATTTCCCTACTCAACTGCCTAGTCTAATCCAAACTTGCGCATAACTCCCCTCTCTGCCGCTCTCGCTCCAACTCCAACTCACACTCACAATCCGCTCCCGCTCACACTCTCGCAGTTAGCTTCAACTGTTGAAATCAGCTGTTGAAAATGCGCAAACTCGAAGCGACTACGCAACGCAATTGAAATTGATTTTGATTTGGAATTGAGACGCGGGCGGGCACTGGCGACGCCACCCACCACCAAAAATGGGCACTCCAGGGAAAATTTTGGGAAGAACTCGCAGCACACACACAAAAATTTCTTGTATGACCTATTTACAGGCCGTAGAGTTCAAAGACCTTTTGGCTGGCGTTGCGAGCGCGAGCTTCCAGAGCCAACGGCGGCCGAGGAACGGACAACCCCCAAGAGGGCTTGGGGCTTATGCTTTTACTTTCTGTATCTAATTTAATTTTATTTTATATAGTTTTTGTTGTTGTCGCTGTTAATTTATTCTTCTATTTTTTTTCTTTTTTGTCAACAACAAATGCAACTGTTTTCTAGTTGTGGGGCGAGCTTGTGTCATGATGTCACTCGTAGGCTTGTTTGCCTCTGGCGCCTGTGTTGAGGGTGGAAATGCATAATCAGCACTCACTGTAATGCCGGTCCCATGGCGGTGTGGCCCTGCCTGTCGGACCCCATTTGCTGCTCCATTCACCCTCCCCTCTGATAATACTAAAAAAAAGTACTTGTCCAATTTGATTTCTGTTGCATGGCTTAGCTTGACCCACATTCCCATCTGACTTTATACATTTGATGTGCTTTGATAATGTCACTTTTATATCATTTCATCTGATGCGATTGTAATGCAATTTAATGAAATTATTGCTAGGTAAAACTATATATCTAAAATATTTACCAGACTCATATACTAAGATTTACAGTTAGAAAATCAGTGACCAAATTTACGTGACTATATCAAACGCTAATGCAAAATATTAAATCTACCTTTTCTTTTGTAATTTACCTTTATAATTTTTAAGTCTACTTATTTATTTATTTAAATATTTATATTTATTTATTTATTTTGGTTTTATTTCGTATAAAATTTTATTTTATATTTTAAAACGTTTAAAATATTTTATTATACCCTGAACCCATTGAAAATGGGAAATCAGGGTATAATGGTTTTGTTAAAAGTATGTAACAGGCAGAAGGAGGCGTGGCAGACCCCACAAAGTATATATATTCTTGATCAGGACGACAATCTGAGTCGATTTGGCCCTGTCCGTCTGTCTGTCCGTCCGTCCGTCCGTCCGTCCGTCCGTCCGTCCGTCCGTATGTATGAACGCGTCGATTTCAGAAGATATAAGAGCTAGAGACTTCAATTTTTTTTTAAAATGTCCGTATATATCACGCGCAGATCGAGTTTATCACTAAAAAACGATAACTCATTCCGATATTTTTTATCGATAAAAAACCTTATCGAAGATCACTTAAATAATTATATCTCCCACATCTTTCAAGCTAGAGTCTCCAAATTTAAAATGTATATTAAGATGAATTTTCAATTTCGGTTTTTGTTAAAATTTACCCCCCCACACCTAAATCCACCCCCTCACCCTCATCTTTGTAAAAGTCGTATATCAAATACTAGAGACATGAGCTTCGGTATACACATACATTTTAACATTATGATTACGTTCTGAAAGTTTCATTACGATCGTACGTCTAGAAATTAAATTATTAAATAAGTTTTCATTATATTGCCAACACTGCAGCGCAACCCAAGCGCAATCGCCTGTATATGTGAGTGTGTGTGCGTGTGTTTGTTTGTATGCGTGTGTGTGTGTGTGTGTGTGCGTGTGTGTTTGCTAATTATTTTTGAAATATCAGTTGCTTGTAGGGTTCAGGGGATCTCGTAGTCGAGCAGTCTCGACTAGAGCTTTCTTACTTGTTTTTTTAAAATTATGTGAATAATTATTTTATTTTTATGAACTAAATTTTTTACACTACTTATTTTTATTGAAATTTAAATTATTTTACATATCAAAGGAGTCATTTATATTTATACCCTGAACCCATTGAAAATGGGAAATCAGGGTATAATGGTTTTGTTAAAAGTATGTAACAGGCAGAAGGAGGCGTGGCAGACCCCACAAAGTATATATATTCTTGATCAGGGCGACAAGCTGAGTCGATTTGGCCCTGTCCGTCTGTCTGTCCGTCCGTCCGTCCGTCCGTCCGTCCGTCCGTCCGTCCGTCCGTCCGTATGTATGAACGCGTCGATCTCAGAAGATATAAGAGCTAGAGACTTCAACTTTTTTTTAAAATGTCCGTATATATCACGCGGATATCGAGTTTATCACTAAAAAACGATAACTCATTCCGATACTTTTTTATCGATAAAAAACCTTATCGAAGATCACTTAATAAATTTAATAAATTTAATTATATCTCCTACATCTTTCAAGCTAGAGTCTCCAAATTTAAAATGTATATAAAGATGTATTTTATACAATTTCGGTTTTTGTTAAAATTTACCCCCCACCCCTAAATCCACCCCCTCACCCTCATCTTTGTAAAAGTCGTATATCAAATACTAGAGACTTGTGCTTAGGCATACACATACATTTTAACATTATGATTACGTTCTGAAAGTTTCATTACGATCGTACGTCTAGAAATTAAATTATTCAACAAATAAGTTTTCATTATATTGCCAACATTGCAGCGCAACCCAAGCGTAATCGCCTGTATATGTGAGTGTGTATGTGTGTGTGTGTTTGTTTGTATGCGTGTGTGTGTGCGTGTGTGTTTGCTAATTATTATTGAAATATCAGTTTCTTGTAGGGTTCAGGGGATCTCGTAGTCGAGCAGTCTCGACTAGAGCTTTCTTTCTTGTTTTTTTTTACTTTTTACATTTAATTTAAATATGTATTTTTTTAGAGCAAGCTTTGATTTAATTTTAATTACCAAAGTTTCTCTCTCCTTATAGCTCACATCTGCTTATTTTTATAAAACTTTAAAAGCCTCATTAGGTCATTATAAGGAAGATACTTAAGAATCTATCAGTTAGACAAGGGAAGCCACAAATCAATTCGAAGCAAATAAATGAAGGAAATACAAAAATAAATTAAAAAAAAAAAAAAAAAAAAACATCAAAAACTTGAAAAACGATCAACAAAATACAAAATTCCAAAACCAAAAATCATTTCAACGTAATACAATCTTTATTCGAAAATTCTTGGGTGTCGAATGTGTGTGTTTAGCTTTCGTTAAATGCCGAATAAGAAAAACAAACGCTGCGAATCTGTGGCCAAAAAGGGAAAGTTCAAGAACCCCATGAAAGCGTCAGCGCCAGCTAAATGAGCTAGTTGAGGGGGGGCTGCCGAGACTGGGGCTAGGCAAAAGGGGAAGCACTTGCCTGTCTCACATTTTGAATGGACACATTGAAGGCAGACCACTGCTGTCCCAGCACCTCCCCATCCCCGCTGCCCTTGTCATAAAGCGAAAATTTCCCTGCACACTCACCACAAACGAAAGTGAGTCTTGTGTGTGTGTGCGCCGCTCCACCCGCCGCTCAACCTGCATGAAAACTTCTCGGTTTTTCTTCTTTTGGCGTAGCACAAGAAAAGCACTCGTGGAAGTTCATTGAACTTGCTGGAAAAAATCGGAAGCAAAATACATTTGGTGAAGCTCCCGCAAGTGGAGCCCATGTCTCTCGCACTTTGTTAGAGATATATGTATGCTGGCTCGCCTTGGTGGTTGAAACAACACACACATAGACACATCCACTTACCCACACATGCACACAAATTGGTTAATTTACGTATGAGCCTTCAGAAAAAGGAAAGGAAAGGAAAGGAAAGGAAAGCAATGCTACGCCTAGGCCTACGCCCATTTGCAATAAAAAGAAATTCATTGATACTCAGTTTTTCCTTTTATGCTCATTGCTTCGCATGTGTAAGGAAAAACTCTTTCGAGTTTTCTGCATCATTTTTTAGCATCTTTATGGATTTGATATATCTATTCATTTTCTTCCGTTTTTTTCACACAATTTTCATTTATTCATTTTCGTTCTCTTTCATTCATTGGTTTACAGGGTGTGTGCTAGTCGTACTAAAAGTCATCTAGTTGCTTAATTTTGGTAAAAATTTAAACATGGTTTTATCAGTGTTCCCCACATAGCATCATTCCCCATTTAGCATCATTCTGTTGCATTTTACAGGGTGTTTACTTGTCGTACCCATAACAAATCTTTATAGTTTGGCTTGGAATATGCACATGATACCTTTAATAGGTCTCTCAAACATTTTTTTATTAGTTTCCCCCACATCTTCATTTATTTATTCATTAAATTTCCCATAGCCCTTCGATGTTGGGGTTGTATTACAGAGTGTTTATTAGTCGTATCTAAGCAACTTTTTGTGGGTTTGGCTCTAAACATGTTATCCTTTTCTTTTATTTTTAGTATTTAAAGTCTCAGTCTAGCCTTAAGCTATTTATATGGGGCATCTGCTAGTCTTATCAACTTGCAGTCAAACAAACGAATGTAAATAATAATGCAAATTTTAAATAGTTATTAACTTACATAAGTATCCATTCTGCAACTTCTCCAATAAAGTTCTTGGCTAACAAATTTTGATAACTTTTGCCTTTCAATTGGTCTCTGGCGTATAAAAATGGTTCCAATCTTTGAAGCATGTGAGAGAAAATGTTGCATACTTTCTGGCATAGTTTGAAATAATAGTATTCCTATGTTAGTCTAAACTTTCTCTTCCAAGCAGATTCGGCAACTAAAAACTGAATAATTTATTTAAAATTAAAGCCAAAAAATAAAGTTTCTCCAACTTACACGAACTGCATTGCTTTATCCATAGATTTAGAATGTCTTTTTAATTCACTTGTATGTCAATGTACATTATATTGTATTTCTCTCAAGATTTTCCAAGAGCTTGGTTCAAATGCCATCTTGTTTTCATAATTTTAGAAGAGATATATGCTAACTAAAATTTATATATGAAAGTTTCCTAACACACACACACCTGTCATCAAACTATAATTTATTAATGCATCATTTTATATACTATATATCTAAATATATTTTAACACAATAAATCGTAATTTTCAATAGTGAACATTCACGTTTTTTTTTATTATAAAATTTAATGAACTTTCAACTTAATTGATCTTCTGTTTATATCTTATGAAATATTACAAAATATATATATTTATATATATGTATATATAAACATATAGATATAGTTGATATATCGTATAACGCACATTGATTCGTAATCCTCTCGCATAATTACGCCTATTCGCTTTATCGTGTTTTGCAAGCAAACTCGTAAATCATATTTAAAAATTTGAACTAATGTTAATAATACGATACGATGCACATGAATAATTACAACATAGAGTAATAAAGTAGATAAAACAACAGTTAATAATTTAGCCGAATTGTACAATCTTGACAAAATGTAAATGTCGAAATTAAACTATAAAATTTGATATTGAACAAATTGTTCATCAAGAATTTGGTAAATTAGATAAAAACAAACGAAATGAAACTGAATGGAACCTACACTCTGTGAAGCTGTGTGTGTGTGTGTGTGCAATTGTATATGGGTGTGTGTGTGTGTGTGTGTGTGCAGGTGCAGCTGCATATGTGTGTTTAAAGTAGACTTAGCTAGCTTATGATGTATTGTTGCTGTTTGCTTGTCCCTTTGTTGTTGTTGTTGTTTTTGTATTTTGTTCTTGGCTCTACTGCGCCGGCGCTGGCTGCGGCTGTGGAGCCAGGCGACTGACGAATCCAATGCCTCCACGAATGATCTTGCTAATTACGGGTGGAGAGCGAGAGGCCAGCGCCTCAAAGGTAATGCGCAGCTCGGCAAAAGCAGTGCGGGGATAGGGATTGCGGCGCGAGCTATAACGCATGACCAGATAATGATAGTAGATGATTGGCGTCATCAAACCAGCGTGAGCCCTGTTGCAAAAACAAGAAGCGATATTATTAGCAAAATATTTAAAACAATATATGTATATCTTAATATGAATCGAACTAACGGCCCATTCAATTCAATGTGGAATGACCATTGAATAGAAATACAAATTGTTTGTCTAAACTCAATGAATGCAGCGTTAGCTTTTGGGATTAAATGCTCAAATTTCGATCCAAATACATATGCATATATATAATTAATCAACTCACATAAAAGTTAACACAATGACATAAGGCATTATGAAAATCTCGCAGAATGCTGTAGCCTTCAGTATATTGGCTGCCTGGAATTCCACAATTGAGATAATGAAACGTGCGCCCCACCAAGAATTCTGACCAATCAGCTGAAAGGCAACAAAATATGAAATGCTGATTCAAATAATATAGCCATATATACTCACATCCAATAGCTTGAGCGAGTAGCTGGCCGCATGCAGCACTGAGTAGAGCGCAACGGGTATGAGCACCAGCAGAGTGGGACGAATGCTAAAGAAGATCAACGAGTACATCATATAATGACACGAGTCTTCGGCAAATAGACGTGCCAAGAATTCGCGACTGAACGAGAAGGCGGGCACACGCTGATGCAAACGCAGCGCCGAGATGGCTGCGTTCGCTAGCAGAACCTTGTTGAACGAACTCTGTTGTGAGCTGTTAAGGGAGAAATAAGAGAAAGTAAGGAATCAGTATTCATAGAAAAACATATAGTTGTATACAAGTGGATAAGCTAGATCATCCTATATATAAACGTTCTCAAGAGAAGAGAGCTCTCTACGTTTCTATATTACGCTCTTCTTCATTTCGTTGACTATTTACTTTCCCCCACTCTTTCGAATATCTTATAAAGGAATATCTTACAACATTTAAGGTCTAGGTAATTAGTTTTGCTTCTATCTTATCTTTATCTTTCACTTGTTAAATTTCCCCTTTGCATTGCACTTAATCTCTGCCTTCCTCACTCTCACTATTGCCTCACTCTGCTATAAGTCGTCTATCTATGCGCTCCTCATAATATTAATTGACTCAGGGCAAATGTCGGTTACATGAAAACTATATATAATCAAGATATTATCAATTACATATAGATTATTCGGGGAATATACATATATACTCACGTGAATATGGGCAACACATAGCTAACGGTAAAGAAGATGACAAGCAGACGCAGCGCCCACAGTGCCGAGTCGATGCGATTCGTTTGAAAATGCTGCAATAGCTTTGCCGGTGCATTTTGTGATGTTTGCGGTTGCTCCTGCTCCTGTTGTCCTTGTGGCTGTGATGAGGCTGACGAGCTGGGCTGTGCATCGCCCTGGGCGTTGTCGAAGCTCGGCTGTTTCTGTTGCTCACTTGTCGCACTCATTATGCCTACAGTTAGTGTTCGCTTCCGTGGTGTTCTGTTCCGTTTGCTAGAGTTTGGTCTGCAAGTGTAAAAGTAAGAAATGAAGACCATTAGAAGAAGTAGACCTTATTATTCGGTACTATGGCAAACAGCGCGTTGCTTATCAACGTCTCGCTAATCGCTGCCCTGATAAGCGTTATGTGTGCGCTGATACATATATAAATATACATATATATATACATATACATATGTACGTATGTAGATAGAGTATATTTGCAGTAATAACTAATTGGTATAAGCTTAAGAATTCATGAATACCAAAAAGTTATAAATAATATTTACAGTATGGGAAAGTTGACTTTTGAAGTATTTTACAGAGTTATATACATGCACATACGTATGTACAGGTAAATATCATTTGCTATTAAAACGCCATTATATATAATTGTATCGCGTGTATTGCAGTGTCATGATAAATAGGGAATATTTAGTTGATACTGCGAGGTTAGCTTAGTAAATATGAGGTTAAATATGTGTAAGGCAGCAAAAGAATTTGGAATTTGCGGGGGAAAAGGAATGGGCTAATAAATCTTCCTATTCCAAATAAACAAAATAAAATACAAAAGGGGATATAGAGGAGACCTTGTAATTATCTATAAAATAATTTTTGAGGTACACAAAAACAAAAAGAAATCAAAGAATTTTTAATTATTTAAAAAATAATTAACTGTTCAGTTCAGTAAATATCCGACATAGTTAATGATCAAATTTAATTGCAGCGTATTTAAGTTTTGGCTTATTTAGCTAAACTGTTCTTCATTGTTCGGCATTGTTTTTATGTATTAATGGTACGCGCTTTTAATTGTAAATTACATACACAAAAGTATTTTGTGTCGTAAAACCGAAGTACAAAAAACCAGTTGAATGGAAAGTTAAACACACACACACACATTAACACTTAATGTCCAAGGCGTGTTGAGCGTTGCCACAGAGGCGTTAATGTTTGGCTCTGTGGCAAAAGGCAGACAACTCGTGTGCAGTTATGGCAAAACAGTAACAACAATAACATGCCAATTGAAACAACAAATGTGACTTGACTTGTGGAGATATACTCGCATAAGGTTACATATGAACCTTTGCTTCAATTTCTATTTGAATATCTCTTATATCGTATGAAAGCAGTTAAATTGTTTTAGTTCATGATTTTAATGGCGCACAACAATTAAAAAAAAAACCTTAAGTGAAATTAAAAAAAAAAAAAAAACCAAAAATACTATTATTCAAGTTTACGATATAAACGAACGCCCCAGGTAAACTTCAGCGACTAACAAAGCGGACTGAGTCGATGCCCAAACCACTGACAAGAGAGTAACCGCAATGTGCATGTCGTTACGAAATACACGTCAAAATAACTAAACTCACGCACACATGTATGTATGTGTGCATGTATGCAGAGGCCAAACAGGTGGCAGACGAACAATACTCAGAGAGGGGGCGTTAAACCAGAAAGAGGGAGAGAGAGAGAGAGAGAGGGCAGAGCAGGAGGAGCTGACACAGTGAGAGTGCATAGAAAAGTGCGACGGCGTAACGTGGAGCAGGAAACGTAACTGAAAACTGGCGCGAAAATGTTGAAATTATGAACAGTATTGACTTCATTTGGCTTTTTATGTGCATTTTGGCTAATTTTGAGAGTTACAAACTCCATTTATTCATATGCTTTTATTTTGTTAAATGTATTTGAAATAAACACTAGAGGTAATTCATTGTAATTCAAATGCCTTAGTGAAGTTTAACTTCAAGAGCTCAAAATAATTGCAAGATATTTTCAGCATATCTATTTTATTTCATCTTTCTCTCACTTTCTTTTTTCAAGTCAGTCAACAAAACAAAAAGAAAAGGTTTACTGCCTGTCAAGGTAAATTTTAATTTAGCGTTTTTAATTACCTTGCTATTTTCGGCTGAAATATTACGCTCCAATAGCCGAGCACATTTTAGCCAACTTTTATCAACAACTGGCGCCCCAACAGAAGCGAAACAATATGAAATCTGGCCAAACACGAAACTAACATTCAGAAAATAAATTAGCACATTTGGCTTCTGTTGTGATCGGACAGCTGATACACAGGCTTACACACATTTTACTTACTTTGCACTCCAATCTGCGTCTACTGATAATGATCAAAACAAAATCAACCTATTTCATTGAACAAATTTAGCTAAAGACAAACTAGCCTTTTTTTGGCTATGCCAGCAATGTTGATAACATTATGCAGGTGAAAAGAAACGTTATTGACACCAGCTGGTCATTAGGGGCCAATAATTTGATATTCACATTGATGGGTCGAGTACAAATATTGATTTTAGTAAATGATGTCCTTTCTTAAAATACAATAATGGACAGGGACAGGAAACTAGGTCAAGTTAGCCGCTAGATAATTGTTCATTTAATATGCAGCACTTTTTGGACTGAGGTCAATCGAAAACTGAAATTTGGTATCAATATTATAATTGGTTGTTAAGTCCGGTGGAATGTGATGAAACCTATGCATAAATAAATGACGTCACATGTTGGCACCACGAGGAACACGTCAGTGACATACACTTAAGCATATACACGTACAGCCAAATTGGGGAACAAGGTACGCGCTTCAATGCGTGTGCGTGTGCCTGTGTGAGTATGCGACATTTGATTGTGCTGATTGACTTTAGTTGAACTCTTTTTAAACTTTGATATGAGCATCAAATGATACAGCAGAACTCAAAAGTTATTCCAAAGTGCACTTGTTTCCACATGGACACCGAAATAAAGTCGGAGAAAATAAATCCAAATTAGTGACTTCCTATTTTTTTTAATTTGGGCAACACGTAGCAACAGCCGGCAAAGCAAAGAAACGTACAGGCAGGCAGATCAGCGACCAGCACATTCTCTGCAGCACATAAATAAATAAGCAACCCATATACATATACAGCAAAGTGTGTGCATTATGGGAAAATTGGGTTAATAACCATTGCACCAGGCGCACTTCTCTTTTTTTGAGCCCCTTTCTCATCAACACCAATGAAACTACCGCGAACGCTGCTGCAGTAGTAAAATTCCTTACGGCAGTTTATAGACGCACTCTTTTCACTTATTTCTCACTTACAAGTTGTTGTTGAATGCTCAATGCAAACTTACCTGTAAAAAGCAGCTAACGCGCAGCGTTCTTTAACTATACGAAATTAAATTAAATAAAATAAATGTGTGGACTTATGCCTGCGATTAACTGAACTATCGATATATTACTAAGCAGATGGTCTAGCGTATCGATAAATAAACTGTGGTATATTTTATTTTTTGCTTTGAATCAGTGTGTACATACTGTCTAAGCACATTGCTAAACAGCACCCGGATTTATATTATTATTATTATATATGGCCTTTAGATTTAATAAATCTAATTATGGACAATGATGACATAACATTACCAGCAGATACATTAGCTATATTGACTGAGTTCCTGGCAGAACGAACACAGCGCGAGCATGAGGAGGAGCAGCGCATGATAAACAAAACAGGAAAGGATGCACATTTCGAGGAGGATTGGGTAAACGGATTAAGTAAATGTTTTGTATACTTCAACTTAAAGCGTCGATTCTTACAGCAACTTAGTCAATTTTGGTACAGTGAACAAACAAAACAAGCTATTGGAACTGCAGTAGCTAACCTTGTTAAGGAGCATAATGCACCAGATTTTCGCATAGCTTTATTATCCTGTCCGTCGCTTTACGCAACCGTAAAAGATGTTCATGAGCAAGGTACAGACAGGATGACTTTGTAAATAGCTGATTTTGTATATTTGAATTTTCCTTTCAGTTAACATCTTTGAGTATGATCGACGTTTCGCTGCCTTTGGAACTGATTTTGTACATTACGATTTCAATGAAGCTTCTGCGGACTACTTAGTCGAGTATCACAAATGCTACGATTTAATCATTGCTGATCCTCCATTTCTGTCCGAGGAGTGCATGACTAAGATGTCACAGATAATACTTAGTTTGCAGCGCAACAGTGCATCTAAAGTGATTTTTTGTTCCGGTGAAGTAGTTGAACCTTGGCTGCTTGCCTGTTTGCCTTTGCACAAATGTGAATTTCGACCAGAACATGAACGAAATTTGGGCAATGAATTTGTTAGTTATGCTAACTTTAATTTTGACCATTATATTGTAAATAAATAACACATGGTAGATCGACGACTGTGAAAATTGAAATTGTGAGTGTGTTTGTGTTTTTTATTTGGCTGGTACATCCGCTTCCTTGCGCTGCTGCACCAGCTCACGTAGTCCGTCCTCCTGATCCTTAAGCGACTTTTGCAGAAATTCCTTTTTCTTTTCGAGCAGTTCGATGGCTTTATCACATTTATCCTGCTTGGCCTTTAGCTCATTGCGCATACTATCCAAATCAGTTAACAGAAACATGCGACCCACCGACATGTAGACCCTGTTGAATTGTATTTTATATTAGTTTAGACACTCAGCTCTCAGATACCAACTCCCTAAGGACTAACTTACTTGGTGTCATCTGTTAGATTGCTGGTGCTTTTCTCTGTTAGCGAATACTTTTGTTTCCCCGTCTTCACCATGTCGCATTTCATGTCAATCATGCTTATTTTTTTCGTCGTTTCCAATTTATTTATTTGCATTTCCGTGAAGGCCTATTAAACGGGGTTGGGGTTGGGTTAGGGCACGAATGAGTGTATTTTTTTCTGGGTACACCACGCGCTGTGTACCGGCAGTTGCTTTGTTGCATTTAACTTGTGGGGTCACTTACCTTCTTCAACTCCAAATCCATTTGAGCCATTTTGTAGTTGCGCTTTTAGCCTTTGTTATTTATTTAGTAAAGTTTTCGTTTTGGCCACTAATTCCTCACAAATTTAAACACCTGCGTCCAGCTTTGGAGTTTTGTAGATGGATAACTAATTCGAGGAGGTAAGTCGATAGAATATTAAAACGATATATTTAAAATGCAAAAGTGTATATTTACATGCACGATTAAATATTTAAAATATTTATTTCAATGGTCTTAATTTTACGTTGCTCGCAATACTTCAATTATATCTAATTATTCATACATATATATATTCATTCTTAAAAAAAGAGTTTTTGTTTTTTAAATTTATTTTAAACTGCAGCAGCTGTTGTTTATATGATACTCGAACAAGTTGGCATCCCCGGCAGTCAAAGTAAAATTATTTGTGTAGCCAGAACCTTGTGTATTTAATTTTTATTTATTCAAGACTGAAAGTTATGGCTTTGGTGTCTTTATTGTTTTTATTTATGCTTGATAACGGGAGAGAAGGAATACAACTGGAACTGGCTTCCTGATGTTATATATTAGACTAAGACGTAAATATATTCGGTTCTGTACAATTTTGAACGAGAAATGGAAAACAATATAAAACAACCGCTTGTTGGCGACATTGATATTGGACTTGTGAAGATTGAGCATGATGAGATGCCTGATATTAATATTGTAGAAAAAATGGAATTGCAGTGGGAGCAGAACCAACAAAAACAACAGCTTCGTCCAAAGCCGTAAGCAAAGCCAAGCCCTCAATTTAATATACATATATGTATACTTATTTTGTATTTATTATTTTTCAGATTTCATCGGGGTAAGATCTAATATTTAGAGAAATTTTGATTTAAAACTCGCAGCAAGTTTTTGTCTTTAAAAGATTTCCCAATTGGAATACGCATTTACTTGCGGTATTTTAATTGTGTGGGATTTTTAAGGGAATTTTTATTCATAAATTTTAGCAAACTGTATTGTATTTTATTTATTTAAGGGCAAAGAATGGTCAACTGGCGCGAAGGAGAAGTCAATTATTTAATTGATTTGGTTAAAAATAATTCCTATGTTTGGAATAGTTCTGTGCCCGATTTTAAGAAGAAGCACAAGAAAGCATTATTTTGGGAACTTGCTGCAGATAAAATAAATAACGCTCTAAATCCAAGGACACCGTTTACAAGAAGTAATGTAGTTAAATATTTAACATTCAATTCGAATTTACTCAATCATATAACTATGTTTATTCTTAGATGATTGTTTCAAGAAATGGAACAATCTACGTACCTATTTTCAAGCGGAAGTGAAGTCCATTAAGATAAAAAATAATGGTGGCACCTCGGATGGCGAAGAGATCAGTGGCGGCTGGAAGTATAGTTCGAAGATGAGCTTTTTGATTGGCACGCGCTTGCCTCAAATAGCTGTAAATGCGATTAACAATAACGAACATTCGGTATTAAATGCACATAGCTTACATTTATTTAAGTACTTCTAATGAGAACATATATCTGTAGGTGTTCGATGCAACGACCAGCTTATCCGATTCTAATGGCGAATCGGAAATGGAAGTTTCAAATCAAGAACCTCAGGAAAATGATTGTAAGGAATCGATTGCCATTGTGGATGAACTGCATCAGTCGCCACCAGGTTCACCGCAAACAAAACGCAGGAAAAATAATGACTTACCAGATGGACCGGAGAATATTATACCCCAAAGCATGCCGAATAATGTGAATAAATTGCCTACGAACGCGCTGGCTAGTCAATTCAATAAAAGCGAAGAGTCGCGTTCGTATTACTATAGCAAATATGTTGGCCAATGCTTGGATAAGCTGGATGCTGATCTTAATTTGGAGGCTAGAGAGAAGATAAGCGAAATATTATTCAAATATGAGAAAGTACAATTGAAGCGATCATAGACTGATATACTTGTTAAATATATACACATATTGTGTTAGGCTACAATGTAAATAATTAAAATGTATTTAATATATAAGTACACAATATGATGTAGTTAATAATTGGAGACAACTATGCTTGGCAACAAAATTACAATTTGTTTAAGTACTTATAGTATATATTTATATGTTACCAATAGAAATCACAAATATATAATTATATATATCAAAGCATTTGTAAGCAAAACGCTTTATAGAGACTAGAATATTAGAAAAAAGCATAGTTATACATTATTATCGAGAATATGATGAAAAATTATTAGTATGCCTGTAGACCACACAAATATAGAAAACTCAGCATTCAATTTTGTCAATTTATTTTTTTTTACAACTGCACTAAAGGGATTAGCCTACATGGGAATGGCTGAAGCCAGTACAATGAAGCTCTCCAAGTGCGGCATGAGCAATACATAAAACTAACATCGGTGATTCGCTATCATTGCATCATGGAGCGTTGGCACAACAAGCTGGCTGTTGTTACCGGTGCCAGTGGTGGCATTGGAGCTGCCTGTGCTCGTGCTATGATTGGCGCTGGTTTGCGTGTCGTCGGGCTGGCTAGACGCGAGGCGAAATTGAAGGAGCTTAAGGAGAGTCTACCTAGAGATTTGCAAAAAAACTTTATACCACGATATTGCGACATATCCAAAGAGGAGCAGGTGCAGAGCACATTCGACTGGATCGAACGTGAGCTGGAAGGTGCGGATGTACTCTTAAACAATGCGGGCATAACTCGCGAAACGGAGCTGGTGACGCCGGGCAATACGAAAAAGCTGCAAGAGGTCATCGATACAAATGTCATGGGCGTTATTTGGTGTACGCGGGCAGCCTTCAATAACATGCTGAAGCGCGATGTGGAAGGACATGTGGTGATCATCAACAGCATTGCGGGTCAGCAGGTGTTGAATTTCATTGATGTATTGCCATCGTTCAACATCTATCCAGCCACAAAATTTGCGATCACAGCTCTGACGGAAACATATCGTCAGGAATTTCAGCTGCACAAGAGCAAAGTACGAGTGACGGGGATTTGCCCTGGCGCAGTCAATACGAATATATTCCCCGAGGAAATACATTTCTATGTTAAGGATATGGCTAGACTAGATCCCTCAAATATCGCCGATGCGGTGCTCTATGCACTAAGAACACCTCAGCATGTCCAGGTGAGTGAATTCCAATATATGTTTCTGATTCGATATTAATTAATTGATCTTTGCAGATACACGAAATAACTATTAAGCCAATGGGTGAACTTTTTTAAGCTACACTTGCAATTTGTTTTATCAAAAATATATATACGAATCAATAACATAAAATAATCAACTGCGTGCGTCCTTTATATGCTATGCTTTCTTTTTTTGCTTAAGCGCGATGGCCTTCAGGGCATTCAGTCTTTCGCGCAGCACCGGCTCATTGAGGCTGTGCATGCAAAGAAATTGTCCATTTAAAAATAGCACGGGTATGTCATAGCGAAAGAGTCGCAAATATCGCACGTTCTCTTTACGATCGATAAAGACTTTCTTCAGCTTGAATTCGCCCGCAAAGTTTTGCTCTAGTTTCTGGACTAGATCATCACAAAGCGGGCATGGTTCCTTTGTGTAAAGCGTTAGCTGCGGCAAGCTCTCCGGTAGATTCGGTGCAGGTATACTAAAAATGAAATAAATACATTCAATTACAATTGGATTTCAAAATGGAATTGGGTACATTTACATTTTCTCGAGCACCATTAGCACACATCGTCCGTCGCTGGCTTCCATGATAACGCAGCCGAGACTGCCAGCGGGCAGAGCATGAACTGTGTGGGTTAATAAGTGGCTAGCGGTTATTTGTCGGGAATCATGCGTTCGCACTTCGTTCACATTCAGCTCCACTAGCGAGCCCAGCTGCTTCTTTAGCTCCTTATTGATGACCAGTTCCCAGCTATGGACATCAGTTAGCTGTATTGGCTGACTGCCGGCCAAGCGGAAGATAGCGTGCTCGTTGTCTTGCTCCATGAAAAATTCGCGCACAACAGCCAACGGCTGCAGTTGAAGGCGCTCTGCTGTTTTGGCCGTCGTTAAGGCAACAGCAGCAGCGCCTGGACATACAGCTGATGGCGACTCCTTTTTTACTTTATCTCGAGCCTTTCTAAACAAATTGTTGGCAGTCAACAATTCGCTGTGTAGTATATCATCTTTTTCCTCGTGTTTGATGTTTGCACGCGTATCGCCTAATATGATCCAACCAGCTTCGTCCTTCTGCAAGCACTCCAGCGACATTTCCAATCCACTGACGGAGCACGCCGCGTTTCTTATGGTATGTGCCTGACAGCTTTTTAGACCCAGAGCTTTGGCGACGCTGCTCAATGAATCGTTGTTCACAATTTCGCTGGAAGTGCAAATGATTAGCTTCTTGAATTCATCCCGCGGCACTGATGTGCGTTTCACTAGTTCATCGATCACCATGCCAGCCAATTGATCTTCTTCATCGCCACATTCCAAGGAATTGGGCGTGCGCACAGCAGCCGCTATAACCACAGCGTTCTTTTGTGATTTCAGGCAATAGTTGCGCACCATATGCAACACGCTAAAATAAAACAATATTTCTTATAATTATATTTGAATGAACACGTAATCGAATTATGCACCTCCTCACGCATTGCAAGCGAAACATTGCTGGTATTTTGTTTGGCAAACAGTTGTTATTGTTTATGATGATTTAAATTTTTCGATTTCGATAACAAACAAAATCAGCTGTCATATTGAGAGATGAGCGCATTGCTTGCTGACAGCTGTTTCTAGAGATGAGCGCTTGCTCTTGACAGCTGTTTCTCTTCGCTCTGCAACAACAAAAACAAGAAAGAAAAAAAACAACAAAAAAGCTACGGAGAAAGTTATTTTCAATTTCAATAACGTTAAGTTCGAAATTACCATTAACAAACAATAAAGGTAATGTAAAAAAAACAACAAATATAAAACCAGTTATTACGTTTTAACTGCTGCAGTTATTATTGGGGAGCCCCAGCTATTGGAAGTTATAAGAAACTAGGCTACGGCTAAATATTTTCAACAATCAAATGGAACTGACCTTCAAAAAGGCACGATTGGGCACTAATGCAAACACAGCTGCTACCACTGCTGTTGGTGCTGAAGCGGGCGAAGAGAATGATGCGAATGACTTTGGCTGGTGGGCACTGCCCGAACCAGCTCTCTTGGAGATATTTATGCGTCTCAGTGTACATGATATAATGCAGGCGGGTTTAGCCTGCCGTCGCTGGAATTCCATTTCGAACGACGACTTATTGTGGCGCCACAAGTTTCAGCAACATTTCCGAGCTTCGCCCAGCATACCGCTCAAGCCCGGCGCCACCAGTTGGCGCACTGAATATCAACGTCTGAGCACAGAGATTCCCTTTGTACAGACCCAGCGTCTAGAGCCGAGCGTGGAGTTCAATCACGGTCACACGCACCAGGTCCTGCATGTAAGCTTTGCACACAATGGCGAAATGTTTGCCACCTGCTCTAAGGACGGCTATGTGATTATATGGAATGCCCAGCATCCATGCACAGGTAGGCAAAATGAAGGTCACTGACGCAAACTCTCTCACACACTCTTTCCAATATATATATATATAGAAAAGTATGCGCACAATATGAAGCAATTTAGCTGGAAGTATACCCAATACTCGCAGTTTAACCAGAGCGACACCTTGCTCTTGGTTTCGGGCGTGCATTTCGGTTCACCACAGAGCACTTCTGGCGAGATAGCTGTCTTCTATTTAGGCGCCACGGAATCTCATTTGCGCTGTCGAGTCGTAAATAGGCCATACGATATATTTGGCACTTGGTTCAGTGATCAGTATCTGCTGTCGGGTGATCTGCATTGGCTTGCCCACTTGGTCAGCACTTCGGTGCTGTGGTTGAACAAAGCCAATCAGGAGATCGACTCGGAGCATGTGCCAATCATGAGTCAGCTGTATAAGTTCTACAATCGCAATGCCAGCTCGGTGCGCGCCATTATGGTGGCCAGATGTCCATGGCTGGATGACACGAACGATCCGCTGGCTCAGCCAGAGCAGGTGGCACTCACTGCTGCTACTGCTCCGGCTACTTCGTCTATTGATGAGCCCTCCACATCTGCTTCCGCCTCACTAGCCAGTGGCAATCCGTTTAGTTTGCGACGCACACGCAGTGCCACGCCCGAAGATAATTATTTGCCAGACATAAGCGAACACAGTCAAATGCGCAGATCTCGTGCTCGTCCTGGACACACTTCAGATGCTACAATTCACTATCTGGAGGAGTATAGACGAGCAGCAACTGCCAGTGGTCCAGACACTGACCATGAGGAGGAGGAGTACGAGTCGTGCTCAGAAATGCCTGATGAATACGATGAAATGGAGAACAGTGTGCCCAAGTACCTAATCTTTTCGACTGGCTCGAAAACCTTTACGCCACATCAAATTGGATTCAAGCGCATACGCAACGTATTCTTTCCCAAGAAACTGGATCCCGGGCCGACCCTCAAAGAGCGCATCGCAGCTAAGCGTGCTGCCGAACAGCAGCAACAACAGGCACCGCGCACCGATCCCGATTGGTGGGACTACGAATCCGTCATGGACCGATTCGATCAGGTAGACAAAGTAATTGATCTGCATGGACATATTATAGGCATGGCCCTCAGTCCTGATCATCGATATTTGTATGTAAATACGCGACCCTGGCCGAAAAACTATAATATAACGAATCCGCTAGAGCCGCCACCAATCGCCCAGGAGATTGATATACATGTAATCGATTTGATGACCCTCAAGCGTGTAGGCAATATGTTGCGTGCGCACAAAGCTTATACGCCCAGTACAGAATGCTTTTTCATATTCCTCGATGTATGCGAGGAATATGTGGCCAGTGGTGCTGAGGATCAGCATGCCTATCTATGGGATCGCTATTACGGAATCAGCTTGGCCAAGTTTAAACACACAGATGTGGTCAACAGTGTTGCATTCAATCCGAAAGACTCTCAGATGTTGGTCACCACCAGCGACGATTACACCATTAAGGTAAATATGAAAAATCTCCAATCACATTTAATGATTTATTTCGTAAATTAGGTTTGGCGTTCGCGTGCCCAGGCTAAGGCACATAATATCCCTGTTAATGTCAGCGAATCGTTTCTGCTGAAGCCCAAAAACTGAGCCAACTGTTCTGTTCCTTTGTGTACCTGTGCTGTCCCAGTTGTGAGCCATCAACAAAATTTCGTTCATATGCATATTATCTATTATATAAACTGCTCATTTTGGTGTTAGCTTTTAATGATAGAATATGCATATGCAGATTGTTTCGTGGTTGTTAAAATGTTAAATGTACTTAATTGAATTATTGTTGTGGATTTGTTGCTGCCAAGTTTTTGGTTTCGTGGTCTACAAGGAAGGCTTCACTGTCGTCTCGAAATCTGACACTGGTGCGGAAATCTCTTCAGTGATAGGCTTTGTTGATGTATCCGGCTTTGGTTCCATTTGCGCCTCAGCAGATGTCGATGGCTGATCTGAGCGTCCAATAACAGCGCTTGATTCATCAGTAGGTGGTTTCCTATTTTTCTTGCGCTTCTCGGGATGACCAAAACAATGTTCACATTCATCATCATCATCCGACGAGCTTTCGCCAAAAGCCAAGGGCTTACGATATATGCAACAGCCTGTTTATATAGAGTGCATAAACTATTATATAAAGTATGCCCGAGTCGTGTGTCTTACTTACATTTGGATTTCATCCGATTCATATGCTCGTTGTCGATGACACCATCGTGGAAGACTACCCGGCGTTCATCTCTCGGATGCTCAAGACGCAACAGCAATGTGGGTGCACTTTGGGCAGCCTCCGCTTGTTGTGTAGCGCTATCGGTTTCTTCTAAAGTTTCTGTTTTGGTACCATCAGTATTATTATTACTGATTGGTACTTGAGCCATTTTTGCAAAATAAACAAAGAAAATAGTGGGGATCAGCTGCAGACGAACAACCCTTTAGGTGCATTAATCGATAATTTTTACTCTTAAGTGGCCGCTCGACGATGTGGCAACGCTGCGGCCAAATGTCAAGTTGTCAGCTGTCAGTCGTGTCGTAGCGAAAATGGCTGCAATTGTGCGATATAATTTGTTAACAAAACCACAATTTGGTAAATACACAACGTTGTAGACTTAGACTGTGGTGTAAATATTTAGTTGGGTAACCCGTTAAGTTGGCAGGCATGCTAGTTAAATCGAAGCCAGCTTGCATATTATAAAATTTGAGTGCCAAACAAATTATGTAATTTCTGCGCACAACAAAACAAAAAAAATGCGTATTGCTCAGCTACTATTGATTTATATCAATTGCATTATTTTGCAGTGGCTGCGCTGCCGGGCGCAGTACAGTTGCGCTTGCAGAGCACTCAAGCACCACCACCAGGCACTCCGCCCCCACAAACAAAAACCAAATTCGGCCCTTTGGCAGATGAGGATCGCATCTTCACGAATCTTTATGGTCGCCATGATTGGAGGTTGAAGGGTGCACAGAAGCGCGGCGATTGGTACAAGACCAAGGAGATTGTATTGAAGGGTCCTGACTGGATTATCAATGAGATCAAGACCTCCGGATTGAGAGGACGTGGTGGAGCTGGTTTTCCCAGTGGCATGAAATGGTCATTTATGAATAAGCCCGGTGATGGACGCCCCAAATATCTAGTTGTAAATGCTGATGAGGGTGAGTGGCCAGATATATTGACAGGAATTGTTGGAACGAAACTCAAATACATTTTTCGTCTGCAGGTGAACCAGGCACTTGCAAGGATCGCGAGATTATGCGCCACGATCCACACAAGCTGGTCGAGGGTTGTCTAATTGCTGGTCGTGCTATGGGTGCACAAGCCGCGTACATTTACATACGAGGCGAGTTCTACAACGAGGCTTCTAACATGCAGCTGGCCATAGCCGAGGCCTATCAGGCTGGTTTGATTGGCAAGAATGCTTGCGGCAGTGGTTATAACTTTGATGTATTCATGCATCGCGGCGCCGGCGCTTACATATGCGGCGAGGAGACAGCGCTGATTGAATCGCTTGAGGGTAAGCAGGGCAAGCCACGATTGAAGCCGCCATTCCCCGCCGATGTGGGTCTCTTTGGTTGCCCCACCACGGTGACCAATGTCGAGACTGTAGCAGTGGCACCCACCATTTGTCGTCGCGGTGGCAATTGGTTTGCTAGCTTTGGGCGTACTCGTAATTCGGGAACCAAGCTCTTCAATATCTCTGGCCATGTGAACCGGCCATGCACCGTTGAGGAGGAGATGTCCATACCACTTAAGGAGCTAATCGAGCGGCACTGCGGCGGAGTCATTGGTGGTTGGGATAACCTACTGGGCGTTATACCTGGAGGCTCATCGACGCCCATTATACCACGTAAGGTGTGCGATGATGTGATCATGGATTTCGATGGCTTGATTGCGGCGCAGACATCACTGGGCACAGCGGCCATCATTGTGATGGACAAGTCGACGGATGTAATTAAGGCGATTGCGCGCTTGATTTCCTTTTATAAGCACGAGAGTTGTGGCCAGTGCACTCCCTGTCGTGAGGGCATTGGCTGGATGAACAAGATTATGACACGGTAAGACCTTGAAATTAACAATCAATCAAGTATATATTATAATTGGTATTTGGTTTGTAGCTTTGTCAAAGGCGATGCCCAGCCCTCTGAGATAGACATGCTATGGGAGATATCCAAACAGATTGAGGGACACACGATTTGTGCATTGGGCGATGGCGCCGCTTGGCCCGTGCAAGGACTCATTCGTCACTTTAGGCCAGAAATTGAGAAGCGAATGCAACAGTACGCGCAGCAGTCAAAGCGCGCCACAAATTAAATTATGTTATAGCTAATTAAATATACTTCATTTAATTTGCAAATAAACTGTAAAGTTCTCTTTATCCAATATTTCATAATGTGTACTATGCTTGATTGATGATCACCATACTCAATCTTGGAAGAACATATTCAGCTTGAGTCAATTCACATATCTTCTCTAATATATCAATTAGAGAATATATCAATTAAAGAGACCATTTTATTTTTAATTTTGTTGGCCCCTTTTCAAAGGGAAATTCCTACATATTCTTTCCTCCAATTAATCCTTATATTTTCTCCAAGTATATCCTCGAAGTTTTGACTCCAAGAATTTCAGCTAGGTATTTTTGTTTTTTTTTTCCAAGTATTTCCTTCTCACATCACTTCACTTGACCTTCACCAGTCGTGCGCGACTAAAGAAATGCTGCAGCTGCTGCCCTTTATATAGGGCGACTCTCACTCCAACCCCGTTGTTACGCTCAAATGTTTAGCACGGTGGGACGTTGGAATTGAGCTTTAAGTGACCAATGGGAACACTCTCTGCAGCTGCAAGCAGTCCAGCTTCGTGTTACTCAAATATAAATGCTAAATAACACTCAC
The DNA here is from genome assembly GCF_054131105.1 of Drosophila navojoa. NCBI lineage: Eukaryota > Metazoa > Arthropoda > Insecta > Diptera > Drosophilidae > Drosophila > Drosophila navojoa. The sequence continues at coordinate 7,002,575 of NC_142891.1, read as the reverse complement.
GCATACATATAGACAACTTAAATAATCTTCTGTAGCTCTTCATGCCTTGCTTTTTTTAGGAGATAGAGAGACTGTAAGACTGATATACAGACGTTTTTATAGGCAAACGAACACTCATAGTTAAGAAGGAATTACGAAGCTCAGCAATTATTAAATGACAGTCAGCAGTTTCTTCTGATCTATACTTCTGGAACTGGAACTGGGACTTCTACAAACTCTGTCTCAAGTTCAGGATTCTCCATTCATTTTTCAATGGATTTCTTTAGATCTAGCCTGAAATATGCTAAGCTGGCATCATTACAGTAAAATGTCAACCGTATCTCTAATTGAAATTTGCGAAATTTTACTGATACATGTACATATAAATATATTTGTGATGAATACAAAAATTTAAATTATTACATAATAAATTCTCAGGTGTTCTAATGACTATCAAAGGAATCGGTGACTAATCCATCGCGTTTGAACGGACTGATGATTCCCGCATTGATTAAAATCGCATACAATATGAATAGACCAAAGACGGACATCGAGAAAATCCCCACCGAGCGTCGCGCATTGAAGTTCAGCAAGGTCGTCCATAGAAGCGTCATAAATAAACCCATTGTGAACAGTATATACAATATTCCACCATAATCTCCAGACAGTGTATGGAATGAACTATTTTGGCCGAAGGCTTTCTTCAGAGCTATCACACCGCTACAGTGCAACAAAATGACAAATAACGGGCTGCCAAGTGTCGCTGCGTACGCCATTTTCTCATATCCATGCAGGGCCATTACTAAAATTGTTGCCAGATCACCTAAGCGATTGGCCATAGCTATTACAGTTACACTCATAAACTGATCTGGAACATCATAGATATATCCAACCATTTCAAATATTACACATAGTTCGGAGCTGCACTGAAATATTAAAAATACGGAACCAGTCAAGTTTAAAATTGAGAATATCCAATGATATTTAGGTGGAGCTCTCGTATCTGAGTGAAAAAATACAAATATGGCGACTGGTACAGTGAGTACCAGAGAATATACGCCATATATGCAATCCTCAGGCACGCTGTTATACCAGAGCTTGCCCCTATTTCTGAAAATCAAGGATTTGCCCAGTACGATTGTGATAGCTGGATTGAGGAATAGTTGAATGCAATTGAGTAGCTTGGACCAACCATTCTTTGGTTCCTCGTAGTTCACTAGGGGTATATAAATGGCACATATGACTGCAATTGGAGCACGCGCCAAATAGAAGGCGCGTAGACTCATACTGGCATGGCGCCAATCTTCTACATTGATCGGCTTGATAGCTGTGAGGAACTCTTTGAAGAGATGCTGATTCATACGCGAGTAGCGAGAGTTACGATATTTTTGAATTTCGACCCCTTCATGTTCATTGGGAAGTTGCGTCATAAACGTGAAATTTTGTTGCCTCGTACGAGTTGTACGTCGCTTTAAAATTCTTACACGTTCTTCCTTAGCCAGCTCATTTATTTCATTGGTCAAGTAGATTTTTCTCAAAGTTTGTTCAGGTGAATCGGGCATTTCGTTTAATTCAAGTAATTCACGTCTAAGCACTGAATTAGTTTGAAAAGGTAAGAATCATAGCTCATTTTAAAATCAATCAACGTTCCGCTTACTTACCTTTCAGAGTATACTTGATCAGGAAAAAGTCAATAACATTGATAGCCAAGTAGACGACATACACAATTATCATTCCCAAACTCTCTAAATAGCTTAGTTCCCCATGAGAAAACATCTGTAACTCAAAGAGCGCTAATCCAAAAATTAAGAACAGCAGATCTCGGACCGTATTAAAAGAATGCATTTGAAATGGTGTTATATAACAGATCAATCCACCTGTAAACATCACTACGAACATAGAGCTTGCAGCGTAATTGGCGAAAACGCAGTCCCGATTATTAACTATGGTTATCTGAAATAGCAGATCCGGTATAGTTTGGCATAATGCCATTATCGTGACTCCCGCTAAATGATCGTTCAAATGAAGCATTCGCGATATAACTTTCAATGCTGGAGAATAATAAATATGCGCCACAAGTCCCATGCAAAGCAGCAGCCCAAAGCATATAATCATAAAAAGGCTGACAAAGAGGTGTTCTTCGAAGCGATTCTTACATTTGAAGCTGCAGGCCATTAAATGCATATATGGGAGGAAGTTCGTGCCAACTACGCAACTATTGGCCCTTTGCACAAATTCGCATCTCTCGTCGTATGGAAATCTAACCACGGTATAACAATTCACTTTTGACAAAAAATGGGCGAACTCTCTGTCCATATCATTTTCCTCATACGCTGTGTCCATGATCCTATAATATATTTGTATTTATTATGTAAGTACATCTACATAATCGAAATAAGACTTTGTTTAATTTTTTTTTTTTTGTTATTTTTCTGTTTGTGTTTATATTTTGTGTTCTGTTTACTTTGAAACTTATTTCTGAACTAAATATATGTATTTGGATTGGAAAATCATGCCTTTAAATTCTAAATAATAAAAAGTGAGCATCCGATTATGAAGTTCGTAATAAAAGAATGGCAACCTGCAAAGTAATGAATCGTAACAATATAATAATACGTATTATGCTTTTCCGGATGAGCAGCTTGAGGGGCGTGGAATGAATGCCAGTAGAAGAACTAGAATGAACGTTCAACACCATTCGCTTAGTAGAGTTACCGCAAGTCCGAATATTAAATAAAATCACACTGTTCTGATAATGAAAACAACTAGAAGTAGAACATTTATAATTTTATATTATTTTACATTTTATTGCAAGCCACAATATCGATAAATTAGATATACACAAATTTGAAATTTAAAACTGCAGTGCTGCCACCTGTTAATCTTGAATCCTGTTAACTTCACACTGCTTTATTTTTGATAGTCTGGGCAATTTTTAGAATCTGATATACATATGTATGTTTGTGTTAAAAAAAAAAAAGCAAAATTCGGATAATATATTCTTAATCTATCCCATATTTAAAAACTTCAGGGTTTATAGCCTCATGCTCGTATGGACTAATAATTCCCTTATTGATTAAAACTGCAAACATTACGTACAGACCATAGATGGACATGGAGAAGATCCCCACCGAGCGTCGCACATTAAAGTTCAGCAAGGTAGTCCATAGCAGCATCATAAGTAAGCTAAATGTGAATATTACAAACAATATTCCACCATAATTGCCAACCATGGCATGCCAGGTAATGTGTTGGCCCAATGCTTTCTTCACCCCTATCACGCTGCCGCAGTGGAACAGAATGCAAAGCAACGCACCCCCAATGGTCGCTGCGAACGCCATTTTCTCATATCCATGCAGGGCCATGGTTAAAATCGTTGCTAGATCACCAAGGCAATTGGTTGCGGTTATTAAAGTGGAGCTCACAAATTGGTCTGAAACGCCATAAAGATAGCCAACCATTTCGATCATTACATTTAATTCGGTGGTGCACTGAAATATTATAAAAACGGATCCAGTCATGTTTAAGATCGAGAATGCCGAATGGTATTTGGGCGGGGCTCTAGTATCCGATTGACAGAATACAAATATGGACAATGGGACAGTCAATCCCAGAGAATATAAGCCGTATATCATATTATTTGGTATGCTGTTATACCACATTTGATTCTTATTTCTAAAAAGCAAAGATTTTCCCAGTGTGATTGTTAAAGCTGGATTAAACCATATTTGGATGCAATTGAGTAGCTTGGACCAACCATTCTTTGGTTCCTCGTAATCCACTAACGGTATATAGAAGGTACAAAGAATCACACCTGGAGCACGTACCACAAGAAAGATTCGTTCAATAATACCGGCATTGCGCCAATCCTCTAATTTAATGGGCTTGAATGCTAAGATGAAGTCTTTGAAGAGACCCCGATTCATATCGAAATAACGTGAACTGCGTCTTTGGTCAATATCAAGCTTTTCATGTTCATTGGGAACTTGTGTCATGAAAGTGAAATTCTGTTGCCTCGCGTTGGTTGTACGTCGTTTTACAATTTGTACGCGTTCCTCCTTAGACAGTTTATTTATTTCACCTGTCAAGGACTTTATTTTCGCCAGAGTTTCAGGTGAATCGGGCATTTCGTTTAATGCGAGTAATTCACGCCTTAACACTGAATAAATGGTTGATAAGGTGAGAACGTTAATCAAAGATCATTATTAAATCAATCTTGTTCACTGACGGTTCTTGCCTACTTACATTTCAGAGTATACTTGATCAGAATCAAGTCGATCACATTGACAATTAAGTAGGTGACATACACCAATATCATTCCTATTATCTCAATATAACTTATTGAGCGATCAGTAAACAAGCACAACTCCAATAACATTGAGCCAAAAATTAAGAATAGCAGATCTCGCACCGTATTAAAAGCATTCATTTGAAATGTTGTTAAATAGCAGACCAATCCACCTATAAACATTACCACAAACAATGATGTTGCCATGTCGTTGGCGAATACGCATTCCCGATCATTAACTATAGTTATTTGATATAGCAAATCTGGTATCGTATTGCATAATGCCATTATTGTGACTCCCGCTAAATGGTCGTTCATTCGAAGCAGTCGAGACAAAACCTTCAGTGCTGGAGAATAGTAAACATTCGCCACGTGTCCGGCAGAGAGCAGCAACAGAAAGCATAGAATCATAAAGAGACCGACAAAGGCATGTTCTTCAAAACGATTCCGGCATTTGAAGCTGCACGACAATAGTTGTATATATGGCACGAAGTTCGTGCCATGTATGCAACTATTGGCCCTTCTCACAAAATCGCATCTCTGATCGTACGGAAAATTCATTACCGAATAACAATTTACTTGCGACCAAAAATTTGCAAATTCTCTGTCCAAATCGTTCTCCTCATATACTGTGGTCATGATTCTGTAATATGTATACAGTTCCAATGTATGTTAAAGTTAAATTTTTTTTTTTTTTTTTTATTTTTTTTTATTTGTGTTACGTTTTATTTGAAATCTTTTTGGAAACTGAATATATTTTGATCGAAAATTCATACTGGTTTTGAAAAATGAAATGAGCAGCTGTTTGTAAATAATGGATTCTGGATTCTGGCAAATAACCTGAATATGAATATGAACATGAAGCGGGCCATATCATATCATATCACTCATACATCTATTTATAAAGGAACTGAAGACTTAATTAACTTTGCAAAACTCCCCTAAGGGAGATATCTCTAGATAAAATCGTACACAAAAAGAATTACCTCTTTTAAAATAAAAGATATCAATGCTATTAAATGTTTGCCTTTCGGCTTTTAGACCTTTCCTGATAAGCAGCGCAATGGAGACGAAAATAATCCACATATAGCAGTTATCTATTAATGCCAAGATAATCTTCACGAGTTGAAATACATTGATAACTGTTGCAACAAATACTTACCCGATTCACTGTTACTCTGCAACGATCAAAAGATTAAATTCGTGTTGGTAAAGAAAACATGTAGCTAGTACTAGAATATTTATAGAATTGATAGATTCTGTTTTTTTATTTTCATTTTTTTTTAAATTAGAGTTCCAAGCACAAAATTAAAATTATAAAAATAACGAGTATCTTGAAAATAAGTACATATGTATTTCGAAATCAATTACATTAGAACAGATTTTTCTACGGCTGAATATGTTAAGTTTCACAATGTTAACGCAGCTAACAGCGCCAGTCAGTTAACAGGCAATTAATTGCTAATTAGACAAAAGTCTTTTTACCCAGAGAATTTGTGATAGGTGCGCTCATCATTTGCTGTCTACATACAATGTATATTTATATATTTATTATTTCCGTCGGCTTGCTAAAATGAATTTATAGAAATTTAGGAAAATAAACTACACAAAATAGAACACTTACTAATAATGTGGGAATCTATAGAGGAAATTAAGAAGAGAAACATAGGTATACATAAATATGAGTAACAACTATGACGTACATATACATATATTCAAAGAAACAGTTCTACATATGATGTACATAAATTGAAGTTAGTATAACTTTAATTATAGATAATAATTTAGGTTTTGTAAATTGAAATATCTTCTATTGCGTATGATTTACAGATCTTTCAGTTGAATGAACTTCAAAAATGTTAGAAAAAGTGTAGAAAGAATGTTTTACACATTTATATACAATATATATATATATATCTATGTATATGTTTTTTTTTTTTTAATTTTTGCTGTTTCTTATAGACATAGATTTGTTAAATATTTGATTTGATTTAGTTTAATTATATTTTGTTTTTGGTTTTGGTTTTAGATCATGTTCAGTTTGATTTGTTTGTTAAACTTGGCTTAAAGCGTTTCTTATTGCTTATCTATGAAAAGGAACATAGTACAATATTATTATGTTTTTATGTGATTTCTTTGAAAGTTTCAGCTTATTGACTAAACAACATTATAAACGAGTGACTAAACGAGTTTTATTACGATTAATTTGTATTACGATTTGTGTTAATAAACGTTAATAACTATTAACGTGTGTAATTGTAGTTTCATGAATGTTGGCATGAATCGAGATGCAATTGAGAAGATAATGATAATGATAATGTATGTGTGTGTGTGTGTTAGAGTATGCCGTGTGACATTACACTAAGTATTCGTATTCGCTTTTTGCCAACTAATTGCGAAGAGAAAAACACTTCAAGACAGAACGGAAATTAAAGGAAAATTCTATATATTTATGTAGGTATGTATGTATATGTATATATTTAAGTTTAGTTTAGTATCACACACTAGTAGAGATAATGCGAAGAGGCCTGAGCTCTATACTGCTTCGGTGTTAGCTTTATTAACTTAGGATTGAATGCCCCCAATGCCGCTTCGTTTGTCGATGATGCCGCCGCCGGTACGGTGTGCGATCGAAAACGCGAACGTAGAAAATTTTGCATGGAGCGTAGGCGAATAATGGGCGCACAGGGCGATTGTCGTAGCGTGTTATGGTTGAGCGCCCAATAAATGATTGGACTAATGGCCGAATAAAAGTAGCCTGTTTTGAAATATATAAATATAAAAAAAAAAATTATTATTTTTTTTATTAAGATCTGAAAGCTTTTGAAAATTCATCGATAAAAGAAGTTGATAAACAAAAAAGTTCCCAAAATATAGCCCAAGTACAGCAGCATATCGCTCTTTACACAAATTATATAAATAAGGAGTATTACGTCTTAAAGTTCTTAAACAAATATCTTATTATTTATTATTGTCCAATTGTAATATACTAGTAAATTTATGCTTCTAGCTGTCATAAGCATCGCGAACAAGAAAATCGTGACTGTACGAGTGGATAATGCCTTTCCTGATAAGCACCGCAAATAAAAGGAATATACCAAAGACAGACATGGAAAATATGCCGACAGAGCGTCTGGCATTGAAGTTCAACAGCACCGTCCACAGAATCGTAAGGACGAGTCCGATTATAAAAATAACATAGGCGTTGTCCGCATAATTGCCCATAGCGTCATTCGAGCGCGCAGTGTTGCCTCTGAGTATCACTGCCAGCATCGTTGTGGTGCAACCGACGACAATAGTAAGGAAGCTGCTGCCAATGGTGCCTGCGTAGGCCATCTTCTCGTACCCTTGCATGCTCAGCGACACGCAGATAGCAAGATCACTCAGGCAGGTGGCCACGACCAGGAGGGTGACACCCATGAAATCGAACGGAACCTCATAGATGCTACCGATCACCTTCGTGAAGAGCGACAACTCATAGGAGCACTGCATGGCTAGAAAGACGGAGCCAGTGAAATTCATGATCGCAAACACAATATGATATTTCGGCGGAGCTGAGGTGTTCGAATGGATGAACACTATGATGGCAAGTGGCACGGTTATTACCATGGAGTAAATGCCGTACACCGCAAATTTTGGTATATTGAGGTACCAAAGTTTTGATTTTTCCCGATATATCAAAGCTGACCCAATGACAATTGTGATAGCTGGATTGAGGAATATTTGAATGCAATTTAGTAGCTTACTCCAACCATCTCTTTCCTTCTCGTAATCCACTAACGGTATGTAGATGGCGCACACCACCACAACTGGTGCACGTACAATGTAAAACGTACGCTTTAGTATATTCCCCTTGATCCAATCATCCATAAAAACGGGCCGGAGTGAACTAAAGAATTGCCTAAAGAGGAAGCGATTCTTGTTACGAAAACCTCTATATGCCACTGACTGTTTCATTCTTCTGATAGATGGATGTCTCTCTGAACGTCTGGTTAAATATGTAAAAAATGCTTCATCTGGCTTCTGTACGGAGGTCGACTGACGCGCCAAAATATCCACAACCTCATGCTCAGACAGCTCATCATATTTCTTTTTCAGTAATTCAATCTTTTTTCGAATATTATACGAATCAGGTCTCCTAACATTCACGTCCACATTCAACTGTTCCAGCTCATCAATTTGCTTCAGCAACTCTGTGTTACGTGACAATTAAATATATATATATACTATATATACTTTGTGTAAATATTTCTTACGTTTTGTAGTGCGTCGTAGTATTAATAGGTCAGTCACACTGACTATCAGATATATAATATACAGCAATATTGAGACAATACACTCTCTGAGATCCATCTCGTTATCAGTTCTTAGAAAATAATCTACCAACAGGACGCCGCATACCATGAACAGCAAGTCCCGGATTGTCGTTGAGCCGCTCATCTTGAATGGACTGAGGTAGCAGACCAAACCGCCGACAAACATGATCAAGTACAACCCCTTTGCAAGGGCATTCGCAAAGTTTGGTTCGTCATCGTCGTGCACGGCCCACACATTGGCAACGAGTTCGGGAAGTTCGTTGCCAATTGATATTATGGTAACTCCGGCCAAATGTTCGCTCATATGCAACATCCGGGCCACCAGCTTCAAGGCCGGTCCGTAAAAGTTATGAATAACATAGCTCATGCAGCAGAGCAGCTCCAAGCAGAGCACCAAAAACAGGGACACATACACATACTCCTCAAACTGATTCCGGCACTTCAGATCGCATGCCATCAACTGAATATAGGGCACGACATTGGTGCCGTAGACGCAACTGTTGGCCCGCTGCACAAAATTACATCTCTGGTCGTATGGAAAGATCTTCACAGCGTAGCAACTGACCCTGGCCCAAAACTGTTCGAATTCCTTATCTAACTCATTTGGCACGTACTGCTTACTGTCCATGCCTTTCAATTTCAGTTTGTTACACAAATTATTTATATGTATCAAAAATACAAAACTACAAAACTACTAAATTATACTTCGAACTGATTTCTACTGGGCAATGTGAGAGCCGAACCAACTGCTTTCAAAAATTGTCAATGATATATTGATTTAGAAAATTTGGAAATGAATTTTACATTTTCTTGTTTAATTATATAGTTATTATTTCTATTAAATAAGGGAATTAAAACAATTATGAAAAAGTTTAGAGCGTTACCCTTTACACAATTAGAGTTTAATGTTTAGTAAATAAAAAACCTTTTCCACACTCACAAATTTATTTATTTCTCTTTTCCTTTTCTTCAAGAATCGGATCTATGAGTATTAGAGAAAATGTCTATTTGAAATTTGTGAAAAGTCCATTTTATCCCAAGTGCAGTGAATAGGAAATATGCCAAATAAATAGACATGGAGTAAATGCCCATCGAGCGTTGCGAATTCAATTTGAATAGCGATATCAATAGCAGCATGGATAGCAGGCCCAGGATCAAGATAATGAATGCATTTTCGCAACACACATTTATCAGTTCTGCATCGGCATTTAAGCCGTACAGAATTATTGCCGTGATTAGACTGCCATCTTTGCCCAGAATGATACTCAGAAAGCTGCTGCCGATCGCTGCTGCGTAAGCCATTCGCTCGTAGCCCTGTTTGCAGAGGGAAAAGCTGGTAACCAGATCCGTTAGGCCATTGGCAATGGGATTGACAGAGACGTCCATAAAACCGGGCGACATATGCCTTATCGTGCCAATCAGTTCCAGGATTAACGATAGTTCCTTGACCAGGTGCTGTACGATGAACAAGCATCCATGCAGACTCAAAATGGCAAACATCGAATGATACTTGGGCGCAACTCTGGCATCGGAGCGGAGTAGCATGAACACACTGAGCGGCAGGGTCAACATCAACGAGTAGAGTACATAGAGAGACGACATGGATGTGCCGCGAGACATGAGGGCAATCGTAAGCGCAGGATTGAGACATATTTGGATGCAGTTGAGCAGCTTGCACCAGCCATGTCTGTCCCGCTCGTGATCCACCAGCGGTATATAGATGGCGCATAGCCACACGATCGGGGCACGGGCAATGTAGAAGGCGCGTATCAATGCATTGGCCCGCTGCCAATCCTTGAGGCGGCACAGTTTCAGGCCAAGACAGCGTTCCTTCTTGCTATTCTGAAATTCATTGCAAATCGAATTGGTATACGTACGACATGGCGTTCCAAGTCGTAGATCCTGAACAAGTGTGTAATACTTTTCTTTTATGGCTTGCACGTTAGTTGCTCGGAGCTGAATTTGTCGTCTCAACACTGCAAAACGGAAATCGGAAGGAATTACAGTGATAACTTACTACGAGGCATTCGCTCATCTATTCACCTACATTTCAAGCTAATGTGCTCTATATAGAGATCTAGCACATTGACAGTCAAATAGAAGCAATAAACGGAGATTAGCAGCAAATACTCAGGGAACGTAATTACGCCATCGTTTACAGAGACGTATTCCCATAGCGTGAGGCCATAGACGAAGAATAATAGATCACGTATAGTCCGATGGCTGTTCATCCGAAGGGGTCTCATGAAGCAAACTAATCCCCCACTAAACATAGCCACGAAGAGAACCAATGAGAAGCCCTGCGACAGCTGAGAGGCTTTCAGTGCCCTCAATTCCAGGTTCGACCAACTGTCATAGATCTGCGGCAGTGTGTTGGCAATAGAGATGATAGTCACTCCCGCCAGATGGTCATTCATATGCAGAGTTCTCGCCACTGCACGGAGCATGGGCGTATAATAGTAGTGCAGCACATAGACCAAGCAGATCAGCAACTCGAAGCTAAAGAATAGCAGCAGTGCTATATAGACGAGTTCCTCGAACTGATTGCGACACCTGAATCGGCAGGCCAACAGCTCCAAATAGGGCACAAGATTCATGCTGAGTTCACATTTCTTGGCTCTTCGCACAAACTCGCAACGCTCCTCATAGGGCTGCTCCAGCATTGCGAAGCAATTGACGCTCGACCAATACGATTCAGATTTACTTAGTATATATGGTGAGGCCATAATTGTTGGTTTACTTAAATATTACATTTCTGTGTGATTGTATATTTTGATATACTAGTAATATATTATATTTTTAGTATGTTTAATTAATTTAAGCTGGAGATTTCTGTCAAGCTGTTCGTGAGATCTGTGCAATTCATATTATTTATCTATATGATATGACTATTTATTTTTCATTTGTAGATAAAGAATTCAGTCATATAATTTATAGATCTATCAGTTAATGTAATCGTTTTTTATCAGTTGAAATCCTAACTTTCTTACCTAAATACCAAAAAGGGGTTGGAAAATTAAAAACAAATTTCTGTTTGATTTGAAGGGAACCATTTTTGTTGGGTTTATATACATTATTCAGAGATAATGTAGGATTCTAGTGGTAAAAATGTTTAGTATAAGTCAGGGAGTTTTCATAAAAACGTTTCTCTTCGTCTCCGAGACTTTTCATTCAATTTTAATTGAGATTTTTTCAATTCCCATACATATTTTATATTATAATTATATTCTGTTTCACTTACCCAATAGGAGACTGAAGTAGACGGAAGTTTTGCTGCAGTATTGCTTATAGCCGAAATTCTTATAGAATATGCAGAAGACATGCGGTGCCCAGCAGATGATAAAGATTAGAGCCGATGCAACCAGCATATTGGCCAAGTGTCGACGCGAACGCAGCGTCGATGTCTGTGGCAGAGGTATACCAGGAGTGGCTGGGCCGCGGCCCAAGCGATGAATCCGTTGCCGTTGCGAATGGGCGCGTATCTCCCTCATAGCTCTGTGGAAAAATATGACTTGAAATTGATGCAAGTGTAATTAGTGAGATAGCTCATTAGCTTACCTTGGTGAAATGGGATTGCTGGAGCGATAGGAGCCCGGTTCGAGTGCCGCACTGGAGCCAGCCTGCAAGCAGGGCTGTAGATTATGCAACTGAATATCGCCGGGATTGACAGCCATTTGACCGCCTCCATTGCCATTCGATGTATCGTCTGCCGTTGTTGCGCCGCCACATGCCGCTTGCTGTGCGTTCGCACAGCCCGTCACGATCACCATGTGTGTCTGGCGGCGTAATATGGGCATTGGCAATGGCAGCTCACCATGGGCAGCTCGCGCTGTCAAGGAGAGCGCGCACAGCTTACGGCGTACGCCATAGTGATTCAGTAGAACACCCACGCCGGGCAGCACAAACACCGCGATCGTATGAAAGATGATGAAGGACATGAACATCGCATTCGCGCCCAACTCTGATGTGCAGCTGATGCTAACCGGATTCGGTGTTGTGCTTGTACCCTTAATGACCACCGACTTTGCTATTATCTTATAGGCAAACAGGAATGGCGTGCTGATCGCTGCCGAGGCGATCCATGAGAGAAGAGCCAGAGAGACGTGAAGGTAACGACGCTGTCGCAACTGAGCCAAACGTGGATGTTTCACGGTGGCATAGCGATCCAGTGAGAGCATGAAGAAAGAAATAGTGCTAGCTGCCACTGGCATGACCTGAAATTAATAAGTAATCAATTCCCCTTTTCAAAATCTCTCCATTGGATGTATTCTCGCGCCGTTAATGTTAGTGGTATTTTTCTTTATTTCATGCTGTTAAACTCAGCTGGTGCTGTTAATAAAAGGATAATTTGGGGACGCCGATTTTAAATTATAATTATTATTGAAACTGCAGTCTGTTACTCTTGCAACGTGTATTAATGTAAAAAAAATATATATATAAAAAGTTTCATTCTTTTAAACCACTAAAAATATGTCCTGCTTTTACAATTTTGCAGTTAAGCTCAGCTGGTGCTGCCATTTAAGCGATATTTCGATAGTTTAGGCATGATAGTTTTCTTATTGGTTTGATCGCGCGCGAAACCTGATTTATTTTTTTTAGTGTGCAAATTGAATAATAATTATACTTTATTGTTGTGCTTACCTGTACGTAGTGTATTAGTTTGCATAGTGCAAGTGGTAATGATCGAGTGCCGCGATTCATGGCCAGATTGAGAAGCGTAACCGGCGCTGAAATGCCCGTGACTAGGAGATCGGCAACGCATACGGCTAAGAGTAGGGGATTTCGCAAGCGCACCGATGAAGCCGAACAGAGGGTAAGCACTAAAGTAGAATTGCCGACGACGCCACCAAAGACGACCAGGCCATAGCTTATAGCCAAGAGTAGAATGGTAATTGATGGTATCGCATGTTCCGAATCCGCGCCATTGTCAAAATCATAGGGATCAACCAGTGTGAAATTGCCATAGTTGTCATAGTCAAAGTCTTGCGGCGAATTTCCGGCCGAATTTCCATTGCCAAAATTTCCTCCATTGCCGCCAAAAAAGTTCTGCTCGAGTAGGGCATAGTGCAGGTCAGTTGTAGCGCTATCGTTATCGATATTGCTATCGACAGTCGGCTGTTGTTGATGCTGTCGTCGATATGAGTTTTCCCACCATTGCTGCAGGTTGTTGCTATTCATCCTTTTTAATCACACTCGTGTATTTCTAATACTTGGCGCTGCCGATCGTTGTCGATGCGTTTGTCTGGCTGCCTCATTGCATACTAAAGGTGCTAGGTGCTGGTGCTGTATTGGAAAACGAAAAAAAAGAAAAAAAAAAAAAGAAATAGGTTGTAGGTAGGAAGTAACAAAATGCCATCATCAGTCTTTTATATACCCTATACTCGTGACAAGTAAGGAGTAGTTATCTCTGTATGGATAAAATGTAAAATTTCATATCAGATAATGCGGAAAAATTAATTTTGAAGTGCTATTTCTTAAGCAAGACATTTGTATTTAGTAAAGTTTTGTATGTTCCCCAATAAATAGGCTACGCTTTATTGATATAAGTATTTTACGGGCTTTGCGTGTTTTCTTTGGCGTGCAAACCATGGCGTATGCGTGATAGAAAATAATTTGTAGCATAAAATTACCAACAGTAACGTTATATAAATAATTGCAAGATAATAATCCAGCAGGGAAATGCCATACATATTTTTCATTAGACCAAGAATTTTGCAAAATATTTACTATAAATTTTCTTGAGCACTGAGACTGAGAATCAAAATGACAAATATGAATTATGTTGAACCATCTATTAAATAGTTCATGGATTGCACTTGTGCACGAGGTATTCAAAAGTCGACTTTTTAGTATTGCATGCCCCCTTGTTTTGTTTCAACAAGGACACACAAAGTGACAGCCACATGCATACCCATGCACAATCAAACACACAAACACACACTTACACAAGGGACACTCTGCCGCTGCCGCTGCCGGCTCTGCCTGCTGCTGGTGCTGCTTCAGTCGCCGCATCTGCCTGTGACACTGACACTTATGCAATGCGAAGCAGGGCGCACTCAGAGATTAGTGCTGCGCTTCCTTCCGCCGTGCCCCATTTTGTTGGCAAGCCAAAATGAATGGCAACCTTGCACTTTGCGCCCACGACAAAACAACCGCAAGGATTGGTGCCATCTACTACTCGTGGCGCGGAAATTGTGGGCGAGCTACAACTGGCGGCTTAATTGCGCGTTAAATCAGTGCACGGCGGAGAATGGGCCAAGGCGCCATTTTTTAATGTTGATGCTGCATGTGCAGGAGCAATAAATGCAGTCTATGTACTGCCGGGCTATTAAAAACTTTAATTGATATTGTTATCCAAAAAGCAAACGGACAAACGCCAGAGCAATGAACAAAACAGGGTGACTCAAGATTTGATAGCAAAGGCGCAGTACCATTTGATGTGGGCTATAAAAACCTCTTTTGCATGAGTCACCCTAATCTACTGTGTTGCCTCATGATTATAAGTCAGCGTACACATGTGTGTGGATATGTGTGAGTGTCCGTGTGTGCACTAAAGCTCTGCCAGACAGCGTGCTTTGTTTGCATGTGTGTGCGTGTGTTTGTGAATGCTTGCGTCAGTTTGTATGGCTTGCTGTGTATCAATTTTGTTGTTGCTGCCAATTTTAGCCGCCGCCATTGTTCAGCGCAATTTGTATACACGTGTGTGTGTGTGTGTGTGTGAGTTGTTGTTGTCAACGTCAACGCTTTTGCCTTTTGCACATTGTGTCGCGGCTGCTGCTGCTTGATGTGACTGACGTTTGTTTAATCTGCTTAATTTGCGTTAATTTAATCCTGACCTGCGAGCATGTATCTCTGTGTGTGTGCGTGTGGGTATACCTAAATGTTGTCGGTATCCATTCATCCTGTTTATATATGTATGTATGTGTGGGAGTCTATAACCTGTTGGCTAAGTTCTTGTTACAACTTATATAATTTCTTTGATTTTAATTAAAATCTACAATTACTTTAAAATTGAGGCTTAATTTCTCTCCATTATATATTATTATTATATATTATTAGGCATATTTATATTTCAATATATTAAATAACTAATTTTTAGCATTAATTACGAACAAACAAAATTATATTATTCCCCAAAAATGTTTGTCTATTTTTAGCAGCTTTGTTAGCGTGGGCGATTTCTTGGGATTTTCTTATTGGGAATTTTGAAATGTGAATCTATATTAATTTACGTCACTCAAACGTCGGCAGCAGACACAAAAGGTGACAAAAAGCGATGGCAAGCCATAGCCTCCATCCTGCTTCAACACAAAAGAATGGACAAACGCAAAGCCAATGTGAGATAAAAATGGCCGTATCCCGGCCCATGCAAACGTTGGAAAGAGATGGATTCGATTGTTGCTATTGCAGCACCCCGCTAATATGAAAACTGTCAGCCACAGGTGATTTAATAACAAGACGCTTACGCATACAATCGCAAAAAAGCCGCCAGATACACACAGCACACAGCACACGCAAACGCACACACATACATATAAACTGAGATGCGCAACTTGATGGCGTTAGCGCTCGCCCGCTGCTTTTGTCTGTTCTTATTGATTTGACAGCTTACAATTTCTTTGTGTGTGTATGTGTGCGTATTAGTGTCCAGGCGTCTTGTGCGTGCCTGCCACAATACAAATGCCAAACAAACAAGTTACCCTGTCTGTGTGCGTGCACTTGTATATATGTATGTGTGTGTGCGTTTACCGTTGTCTTTTAGTTTAAAAAAAAAACACACACACACATACACACATTTTTTGGGAATGGCGAATTGGGCAAAGTTTTGAGGCGAACAATGAAAAATGCGTGGGTAAGGGCAAAGGCAAAGACAAGAGATAGAGACGGTGGGAGAGCGAGACAAAGAAATGCTATTGGCCATGTAAAAAACGACGCCATAATTACTAGCCATAAAAACGCGTGGCGAAAGCAAAAGCAGCTGAATAACAATTAGTGTAGTATCAAAAGGCGGTAATGGCAACGCCAACGCACACACAAACACGCCCACACATACACGCCCACACACTCACACTCACACACACACGCGTACACAAGTACACACGTTGAGTATACGTAATAACTTACAGTTTTGTTATTTCGCGCTTCATATGAAAATGTGAAGTGAAAATATATTTCTTTTTTTGTTTTTGCTGTTTGTTGTGGTGGCGACTATAGTTTGTTGTTTACTTTATTGAAGGCACTGTAATTTACAGTTAGTACTATTTTCAGTTTCTTTGTTGCTAATATCGTTATTGCAGCGGGCGCGTCTTAGTCGTTGTTGTTATTTTAGTTTTGTTTAAATTTTCGTTTTATATATATCAAATACACTTTTAGCAAATATTTTTACATTTATTTGTTCGTAGGTAAAATTGTTTTTTGTTTTCTTAATTTTAATAAAATGTTTCTTTTTTATGTGGGTGCGTGCGTCTGTGTGTGTCTGTGTCAGTGTGTGTGTGTGCGTGTGTAAGTGTATGTGTGTGTGTGTTGGGAAAAAAAAAAACTAAAATAAAAGTCAATGTGCTGCGTGCAGAAATCGTTCCTCAATGGCGCACATTACACGAAAGGACTACGGCGGAAGACTGTCCTGTCTAACAGTGAAAATTGTGCTGAAGCCAAGCAAATACAACCCAAGACAGCTTAATCCAGAGAGCGAGCGAGCGAAAGAGAGAGAGAGAGAGTGAGAGTCAGAGCAGAGTTCGAAGTTAAAAGTCGTGAGTAAGGCCGAAAGCTTTTGATTGTTGTTGGGCCATGGCAGAGCTTTTTCAGTCTCTCGAATGCTTAACTTTCGCTTTCATTTGTAATAGCCGCAAGGACCTTGCTGAACTTGTGATAAGAACTTAAATTTGGAAAGGAGCCAAAAGGAAAAATAACAAAATAAATAAAACAAAACCAAAAATGTTCTAGTGGAGACTGCTCGACTGCGAGATCCTCTTCTTCGCTTCTTTTCTGCTTAGATAAATCACAGCACATGTAGGAGGCTGCATTCAGTGCTGTCCACATAGCCCATATCAGGCTGAAAATGAGTATGGGCTGGAAGAGCTAGAAATTGAGTCAAGGAAATGCTGTCAATTTCATTTAATAATTATTAATACTAAGGTACATCAGTCTTTTGGCATATCAATGGTTAGGCTTATTAGGTATAATAAGGTTTGATTTAGCTATGAGTATATTTTTGCCTATAATGTGTCTTCGTCTGTATATCGCTTGCTTTCGTTAGGCCCTCTCACACAGATGCAGCCGGTGAGAGGGACAGGGCAAATCTGTGTGAGAGGGCCTAACGAAAGCAGGGAAAGAAGAACAAAGAAGATCATTTAATTATGCATTGGTATTCATTTGGTATTTATGTATATTTGAGAGAGAGAGAGAGCTCTCATGGTACTTAAAGCTCGACTGCAACGACCCCTACCTGAAACGGGCTCAACGCCTTGGTGTTAGAGTGAGAGTCGCCCTATATAAAGGGCAGCAGCTGCAGCATTTCTTCAGTCGCCCCGGGCTTGCAGAGGTCAGTTGTGTTCAGTAAAGTGAAGTGAAATGTGTTTAAATATTGAATGATCGTTCAGCTCGGAGGAAATACTTGGAACAACTAAATATTTGTAAGACTTGGCTAATTGTTAGCATTTACATCATGTAAATCTCTTAATATATTTTAGATTAGAACTTTTGTTTTTAATACTCTTTTAAAAAGAGTATATTGCCTTTGTGCATTATTCGTCAAAGTTTCGCCTAAGTTTCTCCGAATGCACGCTAACCGCCGCTATTGTAGCTAGAGATTTGACATGATCAAAAAATTCACAAAAAGTAAAGTTAATGTAGTTTAGATTTATCAAACATTTAACTGTTTTGGGACATTCGTAATTTCTTTTTCTTGATCAAAAGTTCCGTTAAAGCAATGCTGTTCAAATAAGTAAAATTCCATATAAATTCTAACATGTTTTCTCTTTATTTAAATATTCTTGTATATGATTGAAATGCTTGATGTTTTTTAATAGTTGCAATTTGTATTGGAGTTTCTTCCGTTGTATACTTTCATTTTATTTTTATTGTATATATATTTTTATATGTAACTTATGCGCTTAATTATACATTGTAGTTGTTTTTGTATTGTTTTTTTTTTATTCTTTTTATTTATTTTTTTTTTTATTTATTTTTTTTTTTTTTTGTTCGGGTTGTTCATGCTGTGATAATTAGACAATAGTATTAATGGATCTTATAGAACTAAGCATCATTTCGTATTTAAAAATTATATTTGTATATATAAATTTATTGTATTTATGCTTTTATTGGAATAGAGGTTTTTTTGAACAAATTTTAAGCCTAATTATGGGCGGAAATAAATTAAAGACAGCGATTCATACAAAATACTTTTCATATATAGAAAGGGAATAGTTAAATAAATTAGGAAAGAAAAAACTTAATTAACAAATTATAATGCTGTTACATAAATACATAAAAGATATTTGAGATATAAGTTGTGGGAGTTAGTGAGAGAGTTATCGGCATAGATATAGTACTTTAAAACTTATAGTATGAAATGTTAGATGAGTTAATTCAGTATTCTTCTCCTGTTTTTTTTTTTTTGTCTTCAGTAAGTAGCAGCAGAGTTTCGTTGATCAGTTCAAGTTTTGTTTTGTAGTATCTATATAAATATAGCAGTATTGTTGTTGGCAGCGGTATACTTAATGTTTTATCATTTGTATATATATATTTCTTTTTTTTTTCTTGCTGGTGTGTGTTCAATCTTCGATAGTATATTCGGGCATCTTCTCATACTTCTGCTTGGTGGCCTCATGTGTGGTATCCACAAGCAAAACCGTATGGGAGTAGCCCATGGTAACCTGAGGTATTTTAATGCCGTCCATTTTTGGCACCTCCTTTGGCACCGTCGACGACTTCTGGAACTCACCAATGCCCAGCTCGCCAAATGTGGGTGAAGCGCCCCAGGCAATTAGAGTATCATCAGCTGATATCATAATTGAGGTATTGGCACAGCCAATTGCTGTTATGTTCCAGCCTGCACATAGAAAAAGAATCAGCAACAATTAATAAACTAACAGATATGGATGCATAGGGCATGTTAACTCACCTGCCAGATCTTGCACTGGCTTAGGATACATGTTGGCCTCGCCAGTCTTCTTGTTCTGGCCAAACAGATAGAGCAGTCCCAGCTCGTTTATAATCAAGCTGAAGGTTGAGCCGCAGTAGACGCTGCGTCCGCCACGTCCTTGAGTATCAAAGAACTTCATGAGACGCGGCACCATCTCGTCCTTGGGCTCAGCATGACCCAACCGGCCAAAGCCGCCAAAGCCCCAGCTATAGACTCGCTTCTTGGAGTCAATTGCCACCTGCAAAGTGTGTGTTAAGACATAACTTTATATATAGAATATCGTTCAATATACCGTATGATTGTTGCCGCAGGCAAAGTCGACAATCTGTACACCATCGACAGGGGTCACATGACCCTCCTTGCTCTTCTCAATGTAGAGCACAACCTTCTTCGGCGATGTCTCAAAATGGAATGACAACTTATTGGCATTCACAAAATACTTGGCATCCGTATTGTGGCCCAACTGACCGTATTCCGGCAAGCCGAACGTATGCAAATTGCCCTTAATATCGAGTATAACAGAGAATTCGGCACCGCAGCCGATGCGTATAATTGGTGGGCCACGATAATTAATTGGAGTCGGTGTAAAGATGTTGGGATGGGCATTGCCCACACCACATTGCCCAGACTTGTTCTCTCCACAGGCATAGACGGTGCCTGTGTCGGTGAGAAAGAGCGTATGATGCCGACCAGCGGCCACTTGTACGATATTCAGCTGCTCCAGTGCTGGAATGAGTGTTGGCTTCTCCACCAGCTTCATATCCTGGCTCAAGCCCAGCTGACCGCTGGGATTGCGTCCAAAGCCCAATGCCTTGCGATCCATATTGATGAGTATTGTGTGTGCTGCAGCGGGTCCACTGGCAGCATACCGATACTGCAAGTTTCGGAATACGTTAATTGAGTTTTGTTTTCGTTGCTGCGATTCTCACTTACCATCTCATCTGTAAAGCGATGAAAGCTATACAGATTGGGACGCACTTTTGTGACATTTTTGCGATCCCGCTTGCCGGTAAGATCCCAGGTCACCATGCCGGCTATCAGCAGCTGACCTGGTGTCTTCTCCAGCGTTGCCAGTAAATCCTCTGGCAGCTTACTGGGCGGATCCAGACTATCGTGTGGTATTAGCACCTCCATTTGACCGGCAGCATGTTGCTGTTGGGCGGCATCGTCGTCGGACTCATCACTGAACTCATCCTCGTAGTCTGATTCCTTCTTCTTTGGGCGACGCTTGTTGGGACCGGCCCCGTTACCACCTGCCTTGCGCTTAGCGGACATCTTTCAATTAGCAGTAATGCGTCTCTATCTTTGTCTCTCTGCAGCTGTAAAGAGACCAGCAAATATTGAGAGCCAGAACCAGAATTTGTACGCAGCAGAGCGTAGCGGTTGTTCATAGCGCTGTGTGCGTGACACGATGTGCTCACATAAACACACATATTATTTTAATCTTATATGCTGGCAGCTAGAGTATTTGTATTTGATTTCCATTCCATTTGCAACTGAATTATTTAATTTAAGTATATTAACTTTTTAGCTAACAATATATTTACTGTGCTAAATTTTTGCACGCGTCGTGCTGGGAATGCTGACAAACGCTCATCTCTAATCGCAGCTCTCACGCGCTGCTTGTTCTGCTTGTGTGTGTGTGTGCAAGCGTGTACGTGCGTATGTGTTTGTGTGGTGGTTTTGCAAGCATGGAAAAACAAAATGAACGCCAACAAAGTAAGCCCGCTGCGCTGCTAACGCTGACTGCAAAGAACTTTTGAACTTCTATTGAAAAGGCACAGATATTCTCATGAAATCATAGTATATGATACTTCATCGGCAAGTAAATAATACTCCGCTTAATATCCGTTATGCCAAACGAATGATTTAGTTGCACGGCGGCTTAAATCAAATTTGAAATGTTGGCGTCACTTTTACAAAAACACTGCAAACAAAGGCAGCATGATAAGGAAACACTTGCAAAAGCTTGACAAAACATACTGCACAACCTTACTCAGATTGAAAAGATTCTCTTAGTTTTAGGCTATATTGATAGTTGATAACTTACAATTCAATCTTCACAACTAATAACTTTTCGTATACCGTTCCCGTTCCGTACGGCGTACGCAGCAAAAACAACAAAAAGCAAAGCGGTCAGACCATCAGTGTATACACAGTTGTAAATAGAATATTAACTATAAAATACCTATTGAGTACGATAGTGCGATATACCGATATTTTTGGTATCGCCAATACTAGCAGTATTGCAGTCCTAGTTATCTTTGTTATTAATGCAAGAATAAGAAGAGTTTGGCATTCTTGGCCAACATATAAATGAAATGGACAATGACGAGACTGAAACCACACATTATTATCTGGAATGCGAGGGTGGTGTCGAAGAATGGCATTGGAATGTAAAGAGTACCAAGCTGCTTGTCGAGCTCTATTCTGAACGACGCCACAGATTCCGTGATCCCAAAACAAGAAAACGCGCACTCTGGACAGAGATTGTGGAGGACATGGAACGTGCTGGCTACAAGGGCATCAACGAGGACATCTGCGATCGCAAGTGGCGCAACATGAAGAAAACGTACCGAACGTGTCGTGAAACATTACGCAAAAACGGACGCAAACGTGTTGTCTGGGAATATTATGACACCTTCGACGAAATGTTTCACAGCGAACAGGCGCCCGCTGACGTAAAAAACGAAAGTGGAGCATCCGAACAGCAACAGCCGGCTCATATAGCATTGACTGATATGTGTGCATCCATAGATGCTCAAGCCCTAGGCACAGATAATGGAGCTAGCACCGATCTCTCTGTCAGCCAGGAGCAGCAGCGACAATTGTTGATTTTAGAGCGCAATCGCATCGCCGCCATACGCGAGCTGAGCAAACGGATCGACGAATCCAATGCGATACAGCGCGAACGCAATGATCTGCTGAGAGAGTATCTGACACAATTATAGAAGACGAATTAAATTTAATATTTTACTATAATTTATGTAAACGATTAACACTTGACTCTGTATTAATGGATAGGTCTTTTTCGTGTGTGTGTGTGTGTGTATTTATATTTTTAAGGATTATGGAAATTGAACATAAATAGATAATTGTAAATGTAAATTTTCAACATAAAATAGGCCCAAAAAGCGTATTCTCGCACGATCTACAACTGTATCAGCGGCTGGGTTTGACGTTCCCGGTACAACAGGATGTCCCGCATGATGACTTTACGGAACTTTTCATGATGCTGCGTGAACCGCTCGGCGGCCTTTTCCTGGCGCCGCTTCTGCTCTGCTCGATCAATATGATTGTTGTTGCTTTTTGCTAATACTGTTGATAGATGCTCAAGCCCTAGGCACAGATAATGGAGCTAGCACCGATCTCTCTGTCAGCCAGGAGCAGCAGCGACAATTGTTGATTTTAGAGCGCAATCGCATCGCCGCCATACGCGAGCTGAGCAAACGGATCGACGAATCCAATGCGATACAGCGCGAACGCAATGATCTGCTGAGAGAGTATCTGACACAATTATAGAAGACGAATTAAATTTAATATTTTACTATAATTTATGTAAACGATTAACACTTGACTCTGTATTAATGGATAGGTCTTTTTCGTGTGTGTGTGTGTGTATTTATATTTTTAAGGATTATGGAAATTGAACATAAATAGATAATTGTAAATGTAAATTTTCAACATAAAATAGGCCCAAAAAGCGTATTCTCGCACGATCTACAACTGTATCAGCGGCTGGGTTTGACGTTCCCGGTACAACAGAATGTCCCGCATGATGACTTTACGGAACTTTTCATGATGCTGCGTGAACCGCTCGGCGGCCTTTTCCTGGCGCCGCTTCTGCTCTGCTCGATCAATGTGATTGTTGTTGCTTTTAGCTAATACTGTTGATCTGGCCGGTGCTATGGGCAGGTCATCATAGAAAACGCTCGGCGATGGGCCAGTTGGTGCCTGACGTCGGCGTGTACGAGGCGTTGAATGTGGGCTGCCTGCACTGCCATTGCCGTTATCTGAAATATTGATCAACTGTTTGTAGCCTCGGTTTGGAAATATGCAGCAGATCTTTGCAATGAGCTCGTAGAGCGGCATAGCACAGCCAGCGTACGAAAACAACTGAGATAAGGCTGAGTTGAGAAAGAAATGCGCGCACGTTTTTGTCTTTTTTCCTGCACTGCAAATCGTTTCCCTAAGCGCAATTCATATCGCATTGGGTATGGCACTTTCAAGAGTAATTATGTAACACATTTAACAAAAGGCCTACATAGTATTTTTTTTTTAATGGACTAAACAAAATGTTGATACTTTTGATATTGATGTTCAACTTTTTAAGTTTTCCAACTATCTGCATTGACCCTGAAATTATTGTACTACCGTCGTCTATATACACATATATATGTAAATAATACATATAAATTTATCTTCCTACTTGCTATAAAGAGCAGTTATATAGACAATAGCTTAACAATTTCTCTTTTACAGGGTATCATAAATGTTAATTTGCTGCATTAAGTAAATTTGTCAAGCTACCCAGGGTATCTGCACCACCGGCTACCTCAATAGCTGTCGGTCATTGTCGCTTTCCTTCGTTTGCCGTGTAACGGTTGCTCCTAAGGTTAGAATCTTCACGAAACAGCTGCCGCGTGACGCAGTCCATGACGTCATCGATGACTTACCTATTTTGTGCAGCTCCTGTTGCGCTGCTTTTGCTTTGCCCACCGCATAGTAGTCTGAGATGTAAGGCATGGGAGATATGACCACACCGCCTCGTACACCCCCCGCTTCGATTGGCGGCGGCGGTGGTGGGCGATTGAAGGGATTTGGACGTCTGGGTGGTGGAACAGGTTTGCCTTGTCCATCGGTTACCGTTTGATGTGGATCACTACGCTCGCTGCGCATCTCTGCAACAGAATGTAATTAGTAGAATATATAGTGAATAGATGTTATTGTTGCATACTGTTGCGAGAGTATTCGATCTCTTGCAGCTGACGCTGCAGCTCAGCGACAATGATCCGCTTGTACTCGTAGCCGGCGCATGTCAAAGCCTTCATCCAGGCCTCCATGCATTCTTGTGTATCGGCAGCTAGTATATAGGTGCGATTGCCATTGAAGGCGATCTCAAAGCAATAGTTGTCGGCATCCGATTCCTCCGATAGCTCTATGGTGCATCCCTCCACTATAATCAGACCCAGCGGCTCCTTGTCCAGGCGCGACTCGAAATAGAATAGCAAATTGCCTTTGAGCACAAAATAGCGTCGTTGAAATGCTTTATTGACTACACCCCGCTTGTTGAGGAAACCTGTGAGAGTGATTAGTAATAGCACAAATATGTTTGGTCATTATTTTTTTTATTACTATTTAGATTATTCAATTTATTTACCCTCCATGTCAAACGGTGGCGTTCGGGCAAAAACACATAGGTTCTTTTCGTTGATTTTCATATCCGCTCATTAACTAAAAATGTTTGTTCCGTGAAAACATAAAAAATGGGCCTTGTTTGCTTTTATTTGGCAATATTCAATATTTCATTCACATATCTATGTCAATAAATGCGTCGTACATCAATTCATAACCACAGCCAAAAACAGCTGTTTCTGACATCAAACAATGCTGCCACGCCAAATTTGGATAAATAATTATGTGCTCCTAGAGGTGGTTGTTGAATGTTCCAAGTTCCGATTGTTAAAAAATTTAAATTTTCTTAGAAATTTCTTTGCTACTTTATTAACAAAACCCGAATAATGTGGATGACCATAAATTTATAATAGTATTAAATGAGGTAATTCAATTAAGTACTTAATAAAATACTAATCTAGCTTCCTATAGAAACTCATCTCCAAAATAATCGACAATTTGCATACATATTGTATGTATTTCTATCTCTAGCTGACGCTAGGTTGGTTAGTGCGCTAGGTCAAGCTGATATCATAAAACATTTCTGGGATAAAATGTCGTATTTATTAACGGAAATTGCCCTTGAAATGCTGGGCTATAAGTTTTACGACACAAATGGTGTATTCCATTTGATAAACTTTCAACAATCATCAGAATCTGCCCAATCCGAAGGCCAGACGCATCCGCAAGAACCCTCGTTAGCGGAGTTTATTGACCAGCCAACGCCCGCCGACTCCGAGAAGAATACTGGACAAAAGGGCGAACAGGCACAGCCATCAACTGTTCCCTCAGCTATACAACTGCGTGGCGCTCCCGTTCGTGCATTGGCTAAAATGATGGAATTCCAAAACGATAAACAGCCGCAGAAGCAACAAACACAGACGCGGCCGCAAGTGCAGCCCCAGCACCAGCAACAAAAGCCGCTGAAAAGATTATCCAGTTCGTCAGTTGAGGCTGAACCAACGAATACAACTAATTCAACCCGTCGAACACCCACCAAAGCATTGACCAATATTTTAAGCTATGAAAGGTTTAAAATACGCAATCAAATAATAACGCGTATGGAAAAAACAGTGAAGAAAGAACCGGGAACACCCAGTCAGGAGACGCTGCAAGAATGCCTTATGGCTGAGTTGAAGAAATTAGTGAATGACGCTAACGATATGCAAGAGTTTCGGCATTTCTTGGAGGACCGTCTAAAACGCATTGATTCTCGTCCATATGAAATCTACGTCCGAACGTTTCCTGCGGAATAATTTTAGCATACATTTAAGTTACTGTGTACAAATATCATTAAATGGCGTACTTATAAAGTTAACATTTTAGTTAGTATTAATTCATTTATTACGTATATTTACATTTAAGCAACCGATTCAGAGTTGTTCAACTAACGTTGCTGATATCTAACGATGTTTTTGAAGAGTGGCCATATAATTATTTATTGTTATCGATTCACCGATTAAACCGACAGACACATCGATAGCCGAACAGTCACACTACTCGCAGAACACCTGAGTAAAGGTCGGTCTTCTGTATTTGTCACCAAAAAACTTCTGAAATTTTTTCTCAAAATTTTTTTGTAAAACGAACCTAAACACAACATTTTTTTACATTTTATTTTGTCCTGTTGCCTCGGCGATATACAGGCAGCCCCTAGTGTCGCGTCTCGATTGCGAAACAACAGCAACGACGAGGAGAGGAATACGTATAAAAGAGAGAAAAGAGGTGAACGCCAGCGACGCTTGCATAATGAAAATCTGGACGTCCGAGCATGTCTTCAACCATCCATGGGAGACTGTTACCCAGGCCGCCTGGCGAAAGTACCCAAATCCAATGACACCGTCTATTATTGGCACCGATGTCGTGGAGCGTAGAGTGGTAAATGGAGTTCTGCACACTCACCGTCTCGTTCAATCCAAATGGTATTTCCCGAAGTGGACGCACGCACTGATTGGCACGGCGAAGACTTGTTTTGCCAGCGAACGTTCCACTGTGGATCCGCAGCGTAAACAGATGGTCTTAAAGACAAATAACTTAACATTTTGCCGCAATATCAGCGTTGACGAGGTTCTCTACTACGAGCCACATCCGGGCGATGCAACCAAAACGCTGCTCAAACAAGAGGCAACAGTAACAGTCTATGGCGTGCCTCTCTCACATTATATGGAAGATTTGCTAACCTCCACGATTAGTTCGAATGCGGGCAAGGGTCGCCAGGGACTCGAATGGGTCATTGGCCTGATCAATACGGAGGTGAAGAGCATTGCCGATTCAGCTGCACGGGGCACAGACGAACTGATACACAGTACGAGGCGTTCCATTGACGAGGTCACGGAGAGCGCGCGAAAGAGTATGGATGAGATTGGTGCACAGGCGGCCAAAGCGGCGAAAGCCATGCACATAACATAGAAGCTATCGATAACGAGCATAGATAACCATATTTGTAAGTGGAGCCGTTATTTTGGACGTAGTGAATTGGAACTTACTGTTGTAGGCGCATCGTCGGGTACGCTGCTTTGTCGTAGTACAACAAAAAAAAAAAACAACACGCATAAAATAATCGAACGAACCTTAAACACACACACACACAAAACAATAATTCAACATAATCTTCTCTTTGAAAAATAGCAAACGAACTATTTTAATCGTCTGCTTTGATATATTTTTTAAAATCAAATTTAAAAAAGAAAAAATACCAAAAAAAAAACAAAAAAATTCGAACCTTTTCCATATGATAGCTGCGCGTTGTTCGGATTGCTAATACGAGTGTCAGCCAGTTAGGCAACATAATCCATACAACAACAACAGCATCCAAAACAACAATGTCAACAGATAAAGCAGCAGCAACAACAGAGGGAGCAGCATAGTAGCAAAAGTTATTTATTCATAAATAAAAACTAATATATAGTTTGTAATATATGCAACAAATTGAAAAAAGAAAAATGAAAAAAAAGTAAATAAAAAGCGAGTCAGATAATAAATCAAGAAGCGCTCTAAGAAAACCGTTCAAGAATTCTTTTCATTGTCAAAATTGTATTCTAAATTGTTTATGGATATTGTATATGCTCAAGATTGTTCAGGTATATGCATAATTGCGTATTTGGCGGCCAACACTATCATCGTTGATGACCGCTAAATTGATTGAAATACTTGTACAAATACATATGCATTTACATTTAAAATTAAACCAAGATAAGTTCCGTCTTCATTTGTATTGGTGCACACGTTTTAATAGCGTCTTTCCGTTAGTTTGCTGTGTTCAGTGCAAAGCTCTTAGTGACGTTTTTTCTTTTTTTGTTCTGCATGTGGTTGCTGTTGCTATACGCGGCGAATTGACGGCGTCACTCGCAACACCACAATGAAAAGCAAAAAGCTTTTTTCAATTCAAACAGTGATCAGCGCGTGACATTGTCTGCTCCCTTCGCACAGGCACAAAAGCTTTTTAACACATTTATTTGAATGAATAACAAATATGTATATATTTAATATATATTGAATGGAAATTGTTTTAATAAGCTCAAATTTCACTTCAGAAATACTTAAACTAATATGGTTCTTCATTATTTTAATTTGTATAGCAAATTTCTGCAATATAGTATACTATATATAATAGTATAACAATTCAGAAATATGTACGTAATAGTTTTAAATTGTATTAATAAATACATACATATGTATATTAGCATAGCTGAACTATCTACTCTCTTGCAATTCATTCTCTAGTACAGGGTAACTAAAGAGCTTTGAACAGCTGTTTTATACTCGTCACATACCTAGTTGCCAATTTACAGCTAATAAAACGTGCGCGCCTAGCTTGTTTTCTCGTTCTCTCTTTCATTCTTTTGATATTCAGTGTTCTTGCACGTGCACGTGCGCAGCGCCTATTGTGTTCTTATTTGGGTTAGTTAATTTCTAAACTAAATTTAATTTAAATAATTATTGGTAACAAGTTATGTGTGTCAGTTCGCAACAAATAAATATGTTTACGCTTTTGCTGTTTATCAGTAGTAACAAAAACAAAAATACAAATTGCGTGACGCCAGTGCCAATGACTGCAATTGCAACTGGGCGTCTGCTCTGTGAAACATGAGACGCTGATCTGTGGTGGGCTGATAACCCCCTGCCAGGGGTGTTTCAGTTGCCAACGGCTTGGAAAGCTGCACTAGGCTCCAGTGGCTGTGCTGTAAGTCTTCAGTCTGGCAGAGAAGCGCCTAAGGAACACACGTATAAAATCGGACTTAATAAAAAAAAAATAAGAGGATTCCAGTTGCAGTCATTCGGGCGAAAGTGTGGGTAGTAGGAAAAGTTTGGTGGTTTACTTTGTCATAAAAAAGTGTTCTTCATCTAAATGAACATAAAATGTGTTTACATGCATATAAAGGTTCATGTATGTATATATGTAAATGTATGTATATTCTGCTAGTGTAGGGCGTGAGTTCTATAGAATGCGGCTAAAGGTTGTTTCGATGCAATTTACATACAAACGTCAGACTTACACAGCATAGGCGGTACTGTGCCTTTGTAAGTGAGACAGTGGCTATGCGTGGACACTGTGGGCAGCGCAGTGTAAGTGTATTGGTGCATATATAAGCCGGCGCTTAGCGTAGGCTCGTATGCCTAGGATTTAGTTTGTGTGTGATTTTTAACTCGATCGCAAATGCATATGTATGTATGTATATAAAAACAAATACATACATACATACATGTAAAACTTTTATTACAGTTATAGTATGAAAATAGACATGTATGTGAATGGGAGATCGAGAGTGCTCTAAAGTTGATCTTGATAACAAAATATGTATGTATGTATGTATATAAAAGAATAAAATATAAAAAAATAATTGATTCGCTTCAGCTGTCAATTTTGATGATTGATTGATTGATTCAGAACAGATGCGAATGAATGCATTAAAACTATTACGAATACCTAGAATATTATATTTTCCATTGTGTATTTCTTACAGCTAATTGACAATGGGCATTTTGCGACTTTATGATGCAGCAGTATTTGATGCTGCCGATAAGCAGCGCATCCTGCAGCGCTTGCAGAGCGTCGACAAGGACCTGGTGTCGGTGCATATGGAGCGTTGCTATCATTTAGAGTATGATAGGGAAAAGTGCCCCTATCCTTTGGCATTGGAACAAGTGATGCATTGGTTGGTTAGGCAGCCGCTGCAAAAGATCAGCAGTCTCGAAGAGAAGACAACACTTCAGCTGGAAAACAGCAAACGTGAAATGCTGGTGGAGATTGGACCACGTTTCAATTTCTCAACACCCTACTCAACCAACTGTGTAAACATATTTCATAATCTCGGCTACACAGAGGTGCGTCGCATGGAAAACTCGACGCGTTATCTGTTGCGCTTTGCCACAGACGCAACTAGAGAGGTGTCTAACTATGTGACTCTCCTGGGTGACCGGATGACCCATTGCCAATATACTGCAGCGAATACGCCGCGCGAGAGCTTCGACGAACAGTTGCCGGCGCAGCAGGCCGCCTGGCATTACGTGCCAATACTTGCCGAGGGACGCACTGCACTCGAGCGCATTAATCAAGAGTTGGGCTTGGCATTTACCGATTATGACTTGGACTACTATTACGACTTGTTCGGCAACATACTGAAGCGAGATCCCACCACAGTGGAGCTCTTCGATTGCGCCCAGAGCAACAGCGAGCACTCTAGGCATTGGTTCTTTCGCGGACGCATGGTGTTCCAGGGCCAGGAGCTGCCCAGCTCCCTAATTAAACTCATCATGGACACTCAAAAGAACACGAATCCGAATAATACAATTAAATTCAGTGACAATAGTAGCGCCATTGTCGGATTCGAGCATGATGCTCTGCAGCCGCAGCTCGTTGACGGACCGGGAATTGTGGAGTTGAAGCGCGTTGAGTCGGATTTGATATTTACGGCCGAGACGCATAACATGCCGACAGCTGTGGCACCGTTCAGTGGCGCCACCACAGGCACCGGTGGCCGTCTGCGTGATGTCCAGGGTGTGGGTCGTGGCGGCTTGCCCATAGCTGGCACTGCCGGGTACTGTGTGGGCGCCCTGCACATACCCGGCTACAGTCTGCCCTATGAACCGGTTGGCCTGAAGTATCCGGGATCCTTTGCTCCGCCTCTGCAGGTGCTCATCGAGGCGAGCGACGGCGCCTCGGATTATGGCAACAAGTTTGGAGAGCCGTTGATCAATGGCTTTACAGTCTCGTATGGCTTGTTTAATGCAGCGGAGCCCAGCACTCGGGAGGAGTATGTGAAGCCCATTATGTTCAGTGGGGGATTGGGCACGATGCCCGCCTCGATGCGCCAAAAAAAAGCGCCCGAACGTGGCCAGCTGCTGGCCAAGATTGGCGGTCCAGTCTATCGCATTGGTGTGGGCGGTGGCGCTGCCAGCTCCGTGGAGGTTCAAGGCTCTGGCGATGCCGAACTGGATTTCAATGCCGTGCAGCGTGGCGATCCAGAAATGGAGAATAAATTGAATCGTGTTGTGCGCGCCTGCATAGAGCTCGGTCCACGGAATCCCATCTTGGCCATTCATGATCAAGGCGCTGGCGGCAACGGAAATGTGCTGAAGGAGCTGGTGGAGCCAGGATTCGCTGGCGCTATCATTTTCTCGAAGGAATTCAAACTGGGTGACCCAACAATAACAGCTCTGGAGTTGTGGGGCGCTGAATATCAAGAGAACAATGCCATACTCTGCAACCCAGAAGATCGCCAGTTGTTGGAGACGATCTGTGCACGTGAACGTTGCCCCATCAGCTTCGTGGGCGTGGTCACTGGCGATGGTCGCGTCACCTTGGTGGAGCAAGCGGCGCCCAAGGATATGCAGGAGGCTCTGCGGCCCGAGGTGCGCGAAAGCTTTGGCAAGTCCCCATTTGATTTGGAATTGTCGTGCGTATTGGGTGAATTGCCTAAGCGCACCTATCAGCTGGAAGCCATACCCGTTCCCAGCAAGGAATTGCAACTGCCAGCGAAGCTGGAGTTATCAGACGCCTTGGAGCGGGTGCTAAGCATCGTGGCGGTGGGCAGCAAGCGATTCCTCACCAACAAGGTGGATCGCTGTGTAGGCGGGCTCATTGTGCAGCAGCAGTGCGTGGGCCCATTGCAGGCGCCGCTCTCGGACTATGCCCTGACCACAGTTTCGCACTTTAGCCACTCGGGCATAGCCACCTCCATAGGCACACAGCCCATTATGGGTAAGCTTCTAGAGTATGTGCTAGTCTATCATTATTTGATTTGAATATTCCTTTGTGCTTAGGTCTGCTGAGTCCCGTTAACATGGCTCACATGTGCGTGGCCGAGGCGCTCAGCAATCTGGTCTTTGTGAAGATTAGCGACTTGGCAGACATCAAGTGTTCGGGCAATTGGATGTGGGCAGCCAAGTTGCCCGGCGAGGGCTATAAGATGTACGAAGCGTGCTTGGCGCTGAGCACTTTGCTGCAGGAGCTGCGCGTTGGCATCGACGGCGGCAAGGATTCCCTTTCGATGGCTGCCAAAGTAGATGGCGAGGTGATCAAATCACCCGGCACTCTGGTTCTCTCCACCTATGCCCCCTGTCCGGATGTGCGCGTGCGCATAACACCCGATCTGAAGGGTCCGGCAAGGGGCCAATCGAGTGCTTTGCTCTGGATCAACATAGAGCAATGTGCTCGACTGGGTGGTTCGGCATTAGCCCAAGCCTATGCCCAGCAGGGCAAAACGACGCCCAATATGGAGCGTACAAAGGCGTTGAGCGATGCTTTCCAGATCACGCAAAGCCTGCTGGGAGAAGGTGCTCTGCTGGCTGGTCACGATGTTAGCGATGGCGGCCTCATTGTTTGCCTGCTGGAGATGGCCATTGGTGGTCTGAGTGGTCTGGAGGTGGACATTAAGGAGGCCGTTGCTGGCATCTCTGAATATGATGCAGCGAGTGACACAATTGGCTTTGATATGTGTCTCCTGTTCAGCGAGGAATGCGGCTGGGTTTTGGAGGTAGATGAAGCCCAATTGAAGGCAGTGCGCTCACGCTTCCAGGCTGCAGGTGTGCCCAATTACTACTTGGGTCGAGCGACTGGCTTCAATTTGGATGTGGCTCAGGTGCTCATTAAGAATGGGGACAAAACACTGCTGGCCAAGCCACTGCTTCAGCTTTACAAGCAATGGGAACGCACCAGCTATGAACTGGAGAAGTTGCAGGCAAACGTCGAGTGTGTAACATCGGAATACGAAAGTCTCAATTACCGCCAGGCACCAGAATATAGGGCACCAGCTCAATTGCAAGCGGAGCTCGTCTTGAAGCGATGCACGCAGCCCGTACGCGTGGCTGTGCTGCGCGAGGAGGGCGTCAATAGCGAAAGGGAAATGATGGCCAGTCTGCTGCGCGCCAATTTCGAGGTACATGATGTCACCATGTCGGATCTGCACTCATGTGAGACAATTTGAACAATCACAATCAATTCAATTATCATATTAAATTATCTAATTCAATTCATTCACAGGCAAGACGACTCTGTCAAAATATCGCGGAATCGTCTTTCCCGGCGGCTTTAGCTATGCGGACACCTTGGGCTCTGCCAAGGGCTGGGCAGCCAATATATTGCACAATGCCCTGCTGCGGTTCCAATTCGATGCATTCAAGAAGCGTGAGGATGTCTTCTCGCTGGGCATCTGCAATGGGTGTCAGCTGATGACATTGATTGATTTTGTGGGCAGCATCAAAGCTGAGGATGAATCTCCTGTTTTGCCTCAGCTGGCGCTGCTGCAGAATCGTTCGCAGCGCTTCGAGTGCCGTTGGTCGACGGTTCGTATACCGCCCAATCGTTCGATAATGCTGAGCAATATGGAAGACTTGGTACTGGGCTGCTGGGTGGCCCATGGCGAGGGACGCTTTGCATTCCAAGATGAGCAGTTGCTCGAGCAGCTGCAGAGCGAAAAATTGGTAACGCTGCAATATGTGGATGATAAGGGCGTGCCCACCGAACTGTATCCCATGAATCCCAATGGCAGTCCGCAGGGACTGGCTGGCCTCTGTTCGCCCGATGGACGTCATTTGGCATTGATGCCGCATCCGGAGCGATGCAGTGCCATGTATCAATGGCCATATGTGCCGCCCGGCTTCGAGGTACCCGCCAAACAAGTCGAGAGTCCTTGGCAGCTGATGTTTAACAATGCCTACAAATGGTGCACTGCATCGCTGGAGTAATTGAGCATTTGACAAAACGTATGGATCCAGAACAATCATTTTCCTAACTAATCAACTCACATATTTATTGGGACCTGCCATTCCAAGAATATTATTAACTGTAACTATTTTTCTATATTCCAAATGATTTTTATATAATAGCAAATTATATATTAGCTATATTATCTGTAAGTCTTTAAGCACCTGAGGAATAAGCCTTTCTTTAATTGACATTCCGCTTTTCATACTTTTGCATGTTCCAAGCTATATTTCTTACGTCTAAAAACTGTTTGGATTATTAGAAATACGTTTATTATTCAATTTGAGACTACATTTATGCAACTATTCTTTCAGCACTCACATATTGATTTCTAATTTTAAATTTGTTTATATTCAATAAATATATTACCTATATACCAGATACTCAATAATCGTTCAATAAAATATACATATTTCCGCTCATTTCAAGCTTAATTCACACAATCTTTAATTTCTTTAAACTTATGTTTCACATATATTAAATCTAATCTCAAAGCTTTTCTATGACTAGTGAAATATATACAGACGTCATTTGCTAAGTACAACAAGAACAATATAATCAACAACTGCACAGCTAAACTAATTTTAAACGTAAGTCTTAATTTAACAAGTTAATTAATGAATTTGTCAAACTAATGCGAAATTTGCAGCAGGCATTTCAAATAATTTGCCTTGGCGCCTGGCGCATTCATGTACTTGGAGTTCCAGTCGTGTTCGTTAATGTGCAGCACCTTATAGCCCATCATTTCCAGATGCTTGATCTTTAAAGATTCCGGGCCGCGCAGTGCGGTCAAATCGTTCTCGCAGAAGGAGTCCAGTTTGAGCAGAAGTATGGCCACTCTGGTAAGGATATAGAAAACGTACATATGTCGTACTTAGATATAGCTATTATAAATAGTATTTAAAGTTTTTACTTAGTTATGCGATCCAACATCGTGGCCTCAACGGCTGGCGCGGGCATGGGTCGTTTGTCCTTATCGAAGTGTATCACAAAGTCTATTTGATAGCCATAGGGCGTTGTGTGATTGCAGCGAAAATAGTTCTCATCCTTGAACAGATCGCGCAGCAGCTGCTTCACATCCGTATTAAAAGCGCTGGGTACAACGTGCTCTAAAAGAAATTATATTCTAGTTTATTCCCATTGAGCTCAAATACAGTATATACGTACTCTTGCTTAGCTGTGCCTCCACGTAGTTCTGCTGGAACCAGGGCACATTTGTTTCGGGCATATCCAGGCAAACGGTGCGGTTCAGTTGCATCACGCGATTCAGCACCATGCCAGGATATGTGGCCTTTGAGTAACAGATCTGGATCTCGTCCTCAATGCGCTGAATAAACTTGACGCAGAACACCTGGTTGATCAGCTGCTCGGGTATTGCCTTGTAGAAGCAAAGCGCAAGGCACGATTGCACCAAGGATAAGCCGCTCATGTGATCAAAGTCGCTGTGGGTGAGAGAAGATAGAGCTCATTTAATAGTACGACTAAGAGAATTATCCTCAGTGAGCTATTAAAGAGATCACAGCTGGTACTATGAATACGTCAATATGCTGACTGTGCTACAATCTTCCCATCTTAAACATCAACTTTTCTACCCACCGTATTAGGACCAAAGCAGCATAGTCCAATGCCTCCAGGGAAGCAGGTGTGTAGCCCAGATTGTAGGCGCAGGTGAGCACCTTCTCGACTGTGTCGCCCGTTATGTGCTCGTGCTGTTGGGCCACATAGTCGAACATGGACTCCAGCAGTTCCGGCACATAGTAGTGCGAGGCATTGAAATTGTAGGCCATCTCGCGCACGACACGCGAATTGAGATCGTTGCACTGCAGAGTCTTATAGTGGGCTAGCGCTTGGTTGTACACCTGGCTGTTCTTCAGAGCTGTCGAAGATGATGATGGGGATGAGGATTAGCCACAGGATAAATTATTGGCAGACTGACTGATTAACTTACTCTTGCGATGGCTCAGCGTGCGCACAATGATGCTCAGATCGCTGGCATTGAGGGGCTGCTCTTCGCTGTTGCTCAGGTGTCGTTCGGCACAGGCAATCAGGATGCTGTCCATGGTGGCCAGCTGCATGGCCAGCGCATGTGGTATATGCTGGCGGAAGCGCAGCTCGCAAGCGATCTGCATGCCACGGCTGAGCAGGAAACAATCCTGGATAGTGAACTGTGGTGCCATACTCAAGATCTTGCTGAGCAGAATATTGGGAAACTTCTTCCAATCAAATGGGGTATGGCCATAGCCCAGCACGAAGGCAGCCAAACGGGCGAATTTTGTAGGCAATCTACCAGCCAGATCCTGCTCGATGGAATCCATGCAGAGGTGACTCAGCTTACGTTCCACTTTCTGATGACGATAAGTTCCGCCGAGGTTGTTGTTGAAGTTCATGTAGCGCTGGCAATGCCGCAGAAAACTCAGCTGTGACCGCTCCTGGGCGCAGGATGGCAGCTGGTCGGCCACTGCGGACCAATAGGCATCGCAGTAGCGCACATCCGCGACCTTTAGAGAGCGCAGCACGCTGAAGAAATGTCCGCTGGCGTTGGGCAGCTGCCAGGCGGATTCGGTGTGAAGTAGTTGATGGAATTGCTGCATGTAGGCGTCGCGCTGCTGCAGTGAAGAAAATGGCACGGCGCAGAATAATGCATCTGCCGTTGGCTCCTGTTGCAGCAGTGTAGCCGTTGCCTGCTTGAGCGGCGCTATGAGTGCTGCCGGCTCATGATGATGGAGAAAGGTGCGACAGACGATCTTCAGATCATTCGACTCCAGTGTGGGCACACAATTGCACAGCGCCAGCATCAGTTGTCGTATCATGGCTGTGTTCAAATGTGACCAGGTGGGCTGATTGAACATGTGAAGTAATTTGAGTAGTGTCTTGGGCGTGGCACTGCTCAGTGTCCCAGACTGCAGTAGTTCAGTAACGCGTTGCTTGAATCTGGCTAACATTTCTGCATCGATAAGTGGATGCAACTGGAAGAAGCAGGTGGATAGGAGGCGTGCGTCTTGTTCGTCTTGACAGTTGGTCACATGCTGCTGCAGGTGTGGAATAAAATTGCGGCAGACAAGCGGCGTAAAGAAATCCCGTTCCAAATTGATAGCCACCAGCAAACGGGAGAGCGCGGGCAATGCCACCAGTTCCTTGTCCACAGCCAACTCGATCATTTCCAGAGCACGCATGAGTATACGCTCTAGTGTGGGCTCGCTGTTAGGCACGTGCATCTTGCGTAGGTACAGATAACAGCAGCTCAACTGATCCATGCTCATGGAGGCTACATGGAATGCAAAGGAGGGAAGCAACTGCTGCAGCTGGACAGTTAGCTCCGACTTCTCGCTGCCTGACAGCTGCTGATAGAGGGTCCAGAGCATAGAGATGCACTGCACGCGATGTGGGAGTTCTAGCTGGCTTTGGGCAACCATATCCAATAGCTCCTGTGGACTGCGTGCTGCACTCAAAAATAAATTATGCTCATCCTCCAAGTTGCCGGCAGAAGAGGATATTTCGCAGCCATCCAGATCATCTACCTGTTGCTCATGATCACTGCTAAAGGTTGAGTGGCGCTGCATGCTGTAGGTATGGGTTGCAGCAAGAGGAAGCAATTGCTTCAGCTGCTTTGATGTTGTCCTCGACTGTGTTGATTCTCTGATAGGCGGCTTTGC
This sequence comes from Drosophila navojoa, assembly GCF_054131105.1. Taxonomy (NCBI): domain Eukaryota; kingdom Metazoa; phylum Arthropoda; class Insecta; order Diptera; family Drosophilidae; genus Drosophila; species Drosophila navojoa. The sequence goes on along the minus strand of NC_142891.1, from coordinate 6,964,597 downwards.
GCCCATGTTTACATGCCGCCGTAACAGTTGCAGTTGTCGCATTTGCTGCATATATTGCAGGTATTTGCATGGCGAGCGCGCCAGGTAGTTTAAATACATTTGCAAAATTGTAATTTTTATACAGAAAAGTGTGTGTGTTAAATAATAAACAAACTGCGACTTGCTAAATGTGAGCGCGACGACCAACAGCCTTGCGGGCACTGCCAACTTGTGGCGAGTGATGTTGCAGCCCTGGTAATGCAACGGACGTTTTTAAAGGAGACGCCGGTGTAAGCTTAAATAAATATGTAAAATTTAGTGGAGCAGCTGGAATGGAGAGTGAGAGGACAAAGAGATCAGCTTGTTCTATTGAGCTTCGTTGTTTTCTAAGCAACACAGCTCAAATGAACAAGTGCATTGGAAGAAAGTTCAAAAATCAAATGAGAACTATTCGAAGAGAACAAATTTATAGAGCTCGCAGCTGTTCACTCCACAAACAGCTGATTGATAATTTGAAAATACTATTATCTTTTGATTTGAAATTAGTCATTTGGCAGCTTTAAGTGGCTGATATAATTAATAATAATTGTTATTACTTAATAAATGTTGCAAAATCACGTAATTGTGCTGCAATCGGGCTATGCACATGAGGATGCAAATGATCCAAATGCGATGCGTGCCAATTGCAGCTGTACGCTAATCCGTTGCCGTGATAGCAGCAATATCATCGTGGACACCATGACCGCATGGGATGGCGAGCACTTAAAATCTCTGCTAGCTGGACAGGGATTGCAACCGGATGATATTGATGTGGTTGTATGTACACATGGACACTCGGATCATATTGGCTGCAATTATTTATTCCAGCAAGCGCGCTTACATATCGTCGGCTCGACAGCATCTAAGCATGATCTTTACACCGAGTATACCGGAGCTTTGGATACGCACGGAGAAGTTCTCTTGGAGAAGACACCTGGGCATACGTTGAGTTGTGCATCGGTTATCGTGCACAATAGTCAGTTTGATGGCTCCACTGTGGGTATATGCGGAGATCTCTTCGAGCGTTTCGAGGACATAGACGATGCCCAGATATGGAAAGCTGCTGGCAGTGAGGACGAAAAACAACAGGCGGAGCAACGATATCGCATAGCGCAATTATGCCAATATATAGTGCCCGGACATGGGAACATTTTCCAATTGAATGATGAAATGCGAAAGAAATTGAAAAATATTTGAAGTATTTGGAACGGAGTTTCTGGGGCCTGTTGATAAGATTACTTGTTTTGAGGAGCAAGCTGTGATATTAACATTATATGATGCCTTTTTTTTCCTATTTTATAGGCGCTTGTATGTTTAAATCAAATTTCGTCTTGCACTCGTTTCGTTACAAGTTTTTTTGGTCTCAAATTTTTTTACCGTTTAAGCGAAGCTATGTTTCATAAATCAATAAAGACATTGCCTATTTAAATGCGATATTGTTAGCAAAAAAGGTTTGGCTACTGCTTCAAAATTTCTCGTTCAGTTGCAGCGACAACATAAACGTTTTTGGCTGCTGCACTAAAAAATTAATACCGTACAAAAATCTATATATATATTTATATATATTGATATATAAATATATATATATATATAAGCAAAAGTATAAATATATATATAGCACTGGACGCCAACCAGCTCGAGACTGCAATAAGATCATCTAACGAAGCAAGTAATCGAATCTTTCGATATCGGTAAACAGGTTCAAATCTTTCGCATTAGTCAAAATTAAATAATTAAGAAAAACCAAAATCAAGTCGAAAGAAATAATAATACAAAAAAAAACTGATAAAATACATTGCTATCCGCCAAAATTGCATAGGTGTATATATTTATATATATATATAGATATATATATACATATATTTATATATATATATATTTATATATATACATATCTATATATAAATATTAAGAAAGTAGAACTTAAATATGAGCCAGGCGTCAACAAGTGCTTTTAATACACAACGTAATCGCTATTATAATCCCGTCTCCCGGATCCAATCGTTGATACAAAATCTGGATGCTGAACTGATAACCTTATGCAAGCAATGTTCGCTGCCAAAGAATATATCGAATAGCAATAACCATTACGATAATATCATATCGCATCAAACGGGCAGCCAGCTTAAGCATGCGAGCCTCAACAATATTTTGGCACAAGCGCGCTCTGCTCAGCTCAGTAACTCGACGGGTGGGCTAGCCCCGGATGCGCACAAGCGTCAATTGCGCAACACCTATCGAACGCGCGTCATTGATGCCTATCGCAATCGTCGCATATTTACCGTTTACGGTAATTATCACACGGTGAGGCGAGCGCTGGTTAGACGAGGCTGGCTTGAGAAACTGCCAGCTGGTCGGCATGCCAAGCTGCAGAACATGTCGGAGGATTCGCTGTTGGAGCATGCCAGACGTGGCAACGACTATGAAGCAGTGGTCATATCGAAAATGATCAACAATTTCCCCTCGTTCTTCATATGGCAGAGCAAGGCACAACGCGATTTGTTTCCGGAGGTGAAACCGTTCCGGAATCGCGTCAGACGTAGCCAATTTCTAGACTTTTCCACGAAAGTGGGTCTGGTCGGTTGTGCGGAGCAGGAGCGCTGGTTTCGAGAAGATGGCGTCTGTGGCATGAGCTATCCCCGTTTTTATCGCCTTGGCGCCAACAGCATGGAGGAGCGTGCCGCATTCATTGAGGATTATCATCAGACGCAGGCGCGCTGCTTGCTGCGGTTTATCAAAGAGCACCGTCCTGCCGAATTGATCGATCTTGAGAATGGCGTTGTGATGAGCATTACGATAGACTTTGCATTGAACAAAGTGAAGGCAATGATCAGGCAGAAGGAACACTACTCGCTGGATGATGCGCGCATCAAGCTGCCAACGCCCACCGAAATGATCGAGAATCAATCGTTTATGGTACAATCCTCCAAGGTACTCCATTCCGGTGCCAAATTCAAAATCAACGAGAAGGTCATGGCGGAGTATGCGCGACTAGCTGGCCAATATCTTGAACAAATTGAATCGCTACGAAACGACTATCGCTGGGATGGTTGCCGTAATTTGTGGATCTTGAAGCCTGGTTATCAATCGCGCGGTATTGGAATTGTCATACGTAGCTCCCTGGACGACATCTTACAATGGACATCAAACAATCAGAACCGCAAATATATCGTGCAGAAGTATATTGGTAAGTGTAAGAGCAGCCCCTCTCTGGGAAGTCATATTATTCTTCTACTATCGATAAAAATCGATAGTTTTTTAGTTTATGGTTAACACAAGATCTGTTTCAGCTAGAGATTTTAAATTATATAAGGTAACTCATGCTGAAATATTTAAATATTCTCTTTTCTCTCTGGTTGTAGAGCGTCCATATCTGATCTATCGCACCAAGTTCGACATACGGCAGTATATGCTGCTTACGATCAGCGATACGCAGGTAACGATATGGACATATCGCGATTGCTATTTGCGGTTCAGCTCCCAGGAGTTCACAATGGATGACCTGCGCGAATCGATACACCTGACGAACAACTCCGTGCAGAAACGCTACAAGAACAAAGTGAATCGGGATGCGCGTCTGCCGAAGAACAACATGTGGTCGCTGGATCAATTCAAATGCCATTTGCGACACGTTGGGGCACCGGACGGTACATGGCAAAAGATCTACAATGGCTTCAAACAGAATCTGGTCGCGGTGGTCTTAGCCAGTTTGGATGAAACGGAATTGGTGCCGAATGCATTTGAATTATATGGCTGTGATTTCATGATCGATGAGCACTTTAATCCCATATTGATTGAGATCAATTCGACGCCAGATTTGTCGGCCTCAACGGAGGTGACGGCCAGAATATGCCCATTGGTACTAAAGGATTGCATTCGCGTCGTTCTGGATGTGCCCCGCAACTCCTTGGCCGCCACGGGACTCTTCGAGCGCGCCTTTCAGGTCAATTATAATGTCAACAAGGAGGTAGATGGTACGCGCCCACTGGAGCTCAATGGCACCCAGATGAAACTGCTTGACACCATGCCGAAGATACGAAACAGCCCGAGGACGCGACTGCTACGCAAAATTCTGAACAATGTCCGAGCGACGACAAGCAACAAATTCGGCAGGGACAAAAACAAAACCGCAACGCAGACACCAGCCAAAGTCATCGTGGGCAAAGTGGGCACGAAAGTAAGACCATAAAACTTGTAACGTCTGCATATACATATAATTACAGTTGTACACGATTTGAATACAATATATTGACTTGTGCAATGTCTGTCCGCCTGTCCATTAGCTTTAAGACCGCTAGTGAAACTTGAGAGTTGGGATTTGGAGCATAGACACTTTGGTAATTCCTTCTTATTGAGTGTAAAGAGCCTTTCGAGAATTATTATAATATGTCTGTGGATTTGAATGAAATTTCTATCAAACAGAACTTATATGCTATGCATTATATTATATAGGATATCTAAAATAATATCGTTGGGGGCGTGACTTACAGAACTACCACTTAAAATTGAAGTATTTTTGAGTTTTATCTAGTTTAACTGCTTCATTCTAATCTATTTCATATGTTTATCTGATATTCTTCCCATAGAAATTATCTCAAGCGGGCTCAAAGATGATGAATACCAGCGCAAAAGTTGCGTTAAATTCGAAAGCTCGTGAAAATTTGGCCTTACAATATACAGCACCCAAATGAGAAACGAAAGAGTCTGGTACGTACATCTATAGCATCATCTTGATATATAACTACTAACTAATATATGTATGTATACAAATAAATCGCAGTGTAGATAGCCAAGTCAAGATTAACTTTGCTGCAACCCCCAGAAACTATTCGAGCTGCTAACGATTGACTTAAAAAAAAAATATACCACAATAACTTATATAACAATTTATTGAACTGCTTTGAGATATCTATGAATACAATTCTCCCGGTCGCTAAAAGTCGCCTTTAGCTGATAAGCAAATTGTTTTTCAACAAGTAATAATAAAAGAAAGAGTTAATAATTTTTCATAATACAAATCATATACAATAAATATAGTCTCTGTAATGTTATATTATTAATTCTTTTAAGGGTAACCGCTTAGTGTCCTCACTGCTGAAAACGTATATCCAAATGGTATTTTTAGTATGGTAAGAGATCATCTAGTGAAGTAGTTAATAGGAGTAATGGGGCCTTGCATTACATTTCACTAAAATATAAAATTTAACTATACATTTCTCTTAAAATATTAAAAACGTGGATGAAGCTTCAAGTATTTACTTTCATCTAATTATTCAGGTAATTTCTGTTTAAATAGTTTTTAATGGAATTCGTATTTATTTTATATATTTTTTTTTTGAGTAGGAATTAGGAGTTAGGAATTTAAAGCAAAAATACCTCCAGCTTTGATATAAGTATTTATAATCTAGTTCGAACATATTTTGATAACAATTTTAAAGTTTTTGCGATTATCTAGATAGGAAGCTAAAAACATTTACTAAAATACAAATATCAAACATAAACTTTTATGTACAAAATATTTAGCAGTTGATAGAATTTGAAATTCCTTGGATATTTGGATAAACGTTGGCTCAGTGGGTGGTTGATGGTGGTGGTGGTGCTGGTGGTTTAACAAGTGGGCAGCGCTGGCACCGTCAATTTGTTGGCCAGTTGAACGTTGCGTGGACTGATGGGAGGCGTGGAGTGGGTTTGGGTCTGGGATGGGGATTGCGATTGGGATTGCGATTGGGTGAGCTGCAGCTGCAGCTGCTCGCTGGAGGCCTGCTTCATGGCAGTGACGATGGGCTCGCCGCGATGCAGGGCCTGCACCGAAATGCTAATGGGCAGCCGCGGTCCATACGAGCGGCGGCCAAAGGTGCGGCCGATGGCATGCAAGCTGGCCGAACTCTCGATCTCGGACTTGGTGCGGGCAAAGCGACGCGAGCAATTGCTATCGAGCAAATTGGGAGCTGCTCTCAAGCGGGAGCAGCTCGTGGCAGTGTAGGTGTTCCCGTTGTTGGTGTTGCTGATGTTGCGCAGACTGCGCCACTTGCGCTCGCCCATGACTGGAGCCGTGGCCGGCGCACTGAGTGGCTCCTGTTTCTCGAGCAGATTATCGGCTGCCTGATTGGCATAGTTTTTGATCAGTATCTTGAACTTCTTATCCGTGACCTCCGCCTGCTGATTGGCGAAGCGTGGTCCGCAGCTGCGTTGCCGCTTCGGCTGCAGAGCGGTGCTGGCAGCTGCCTCGGCGCCAACTCCTGCGCCCATGGTGCCGTTGCGCTTCTGGGTGACGCTTAAGAGCTGCGTAATGGAGCGACCCGCTTGCTTCAGCAAATACGGACAGGGTGTACCAATGCCAACTGCAGCTGTTGCTGGTGTAGATGTTGTTGCAGTTGTTGTTGCTGTTGTTGTTGTTGTTGGGGGTTTGAGTGTCGAGGCATTCGAATTGCTTGCTGGCTGAGTGCTGCTAATGCTGCTGCGACTGCTGCTCAACGGCTCCACCATATACTTCTCCATATACTCCGTGGCATTGAAGGTGGGCATGGCACGATGGATGCGCGACAATGTGGCAGCTGGCACAATGGCGGAACGTTGGCGAAAGACGCTGCTGGTGGCCAGGACTGCGCTCCTTGCGCTGCTGCTGATAGTAGTAGTGGCCATGGCCATGGCTCACCTTGTGCAGCAGCTGCTTGCCCTTCACGAACAGATTCAGGCCCATGTAGGCGGGCGTGGGCGGCACCACCTGGCGGTAGGCGAGCTCAAAGTTGCCCATATCCGCCTTTGGATCCACTCGACGATCGATGACAACTGAAAGTATAACAGAAATTTAAGAGCGATCTAAGTTATCCATTTGCTTTTTACACTCTTCCCAGAGAGTATATGTCTCTCCAATGTCTCTAATCCTAAAGTCTTTCATTGTACAATCTCTTCTTCTTCAATCTTCACCCCAACTCACCCTTGACTACATCCTCCAAGCACTTTGGACACATTCGAGCTGTCACGCTGGTCGTCGCCCCAAGATCTGGACTCGAATTGATTTCTATAAGCCAGGGATAGAAATTCTCGCATATCATAAAATCGGCGCCAAACAACTCGAAAGTATTGGGTCTACGATCCATGTTCTCCTGCGATGCCAGCATGGTGCCCACAATGGCCTTACGCATGCCCGGATATATGCGATCCAGCCACATATTCGATTTGCCGATCTGTCTGAGATAGGCCTGAAACGAATAACAGTCCCACATGTTCTCGCTGGGCAAGCGCTTGTCCCGCTTGCCGTTCGTATACTTCTTCTGTATCGCATAGTTCGTCAGATGCACCGATTCGTGATGATTGCTCAGGCTGTATTCCTGCGAACTGAAACGCAGATAGCTCTCCCGGTAGAGCCAGACCACCAGTGGCTGGGTGTTGGTTATCAGAAACCATTGGCGTATATCGAACTTGGTTTGGAAGACGATGAGAGGTCGTTCTTAAAGAGATGTGGAAAATGTTTGGTAATAAGTTATTAATAATGAAAAATTGGTTAGAGATAGGCACAAGTAAATCTTCTTAAGGGGAATTTAAGGGCGTCCATTTTAATTGCAAAGTTGTTTTAAGCACTATAGATGGATCGAAGGGATCTTCATAGGTTTTTATACAAACTTAAAGGGAATTCTAAATTAAGTTAATTAGCTAGATGAGTGAAATCTTTAGTAACATAACCCCTCATTTCTCTTGGAGCTGAGCTAGGAAGGCTTTAAAGAACTTTGCATCGTAAGATATTATCTTATAATGTAAAAGACTTTCCCAATTCTAGACCTTCTCGCATAGTTATTCGCGCTGTCTTTCCTTTATTCGCTGTTTGTCCTTCAACCTGTTGCTTCAACTCCTCATTTTGTTGACAGCCCAAATACAGAAGGCAATTTTTCAATACAAATCCAGAGTCTATAACAATAACAAGAACAAGAACTGGTAGTAGCTGCGCTTTTAGGCCAACATTTTTATGTTGCATATATGTCTCTAGCTCTATTTATACAAACAAATATACACACACGTATATAGATATATACATACATATATAGGATATAGTATATTTGTGTGTGCGAAACATGTGCGTGCAATGCAGTCATGGGTAGAAAACTTGCTACGTTTACGCCCAACTGTTAAGGCATCAAAGCCAACAACAACACCAACAATGTCAGCGGCCTGATTTTTGACCCACATTCTGACGATGTTTGTTTATAGCATTGCCTCTATTCCAGAAGAGCTGGAACTCATTTGCAAGCATGTTAAAGTATATGTAATTTTTTGTTGTTGACGAACTTTAAATGTAATCTATGAAATGAGCCGTCAAATTGAACTCAATTATGTATACCCTGTGCTTGGTTAGCTAGCATAAATAGGGTAGCTGTAGCCAGAAATTACAGGGTAACTATATCTTTATAACAGGTACTTTATATATAGCTCTTGCCTTTCCAATAATAGATCACACTCAGCTATCTACAGGGTATACCTTAGTATATTTCATCTATAAGTCTGAGTTCTTCTCTTTCTCCTCCTCCCTCTCCACTTACCTATATACTTCTGTACGACATAGCGACTCTTGGAGGCTATCGATGGATTAACGACGCCCAGGATCTTCTTAAGATTATCCATTAGGAGTATGCCACGCCCCCGGCATTTGTTGGCCGGCTTCACGATCCACAAATTCTGATAGCCATCCAGACTGTACTGGGGCCAGTGCACCTTCATCTTCTCAACCAGAGTCACACAGCTCTTGACCATGTGGTCGAGTGTGCGCTGTCCGTCGTGCTGGATGCGTCCATCCTCGTTGACCAGCTGCTGGTGCTGGTAGAGGAAGGCATCCCAGTCGTGCTCCCATATCTTGGGCGGATCCTCATAGTCGATGTCGTTGTGCTGGCAGCTATCGATGTAGTCGACCAGCCGCTTGTAGGCAAAGTCTATGGAGGAATAGGGTATCTTGCCGCTGGGCGAGAATACCGAATCCGAGCCCTGCTTGTGGTACTTGCAGAGCATGGCCCGCAAGTAGGCCACACAGGCCGTCAGCTTGAAGTTGTCCACGAACTCGCCCAGCTCCTCGGGACTCCAGACATTGTAGCAGCGCGGAAAATACATCTCGGCCATGCCCTCCTCGAAGAACCAATGGAAGTCCCGCAGCTGGCTGCACAGACCCTCCTTCGAGGTGAACGGCGCCCGATGGAACTTATTGATGGTCATGCCCGGATTCTTGGCCTGATCAATGTAATCGCATTTCTCCTTCCGGTTCGTCCACAGAAAGTCCACGGGCATATGCTCCAGAAATCTCGACATTATGTTCCTCTCACACTTCATCACATATTGACGCCTCGTCTCGCCCGCCTTGCGCTTGGGCAGACGCTGCGTCAGATCCTCGTAGGTCATCTGGCCCAGGGGCAGCACCTTGCGATGCACGTCCAACTTCTCGACCCATCCGCGCGCGAGCAGAGCGTTGCGCACCGAGTGAAAGCAGCCGCGGATGGTGAAAATCTTGTTCTGCTTCGCCGCCTCCTGCGCTTTGCGTCGCAGCTCGTTCATGCGATCCGTTGTTATCCAGGTGCGACGTGCTATATAATTTGTGGGCGCGCCTTGTACTTTGCAGTTCTCCTTGTTGCTGTTGTTGTTGTTGTTGTCGGGCTTCTCAATTGCCCTGGGCGTGGGCGTGGGCGTTGCAGGAGCTGCGGGCGCTGCTGCTGGCGTCAGCTCTATGCTGGGCACTGTGAGAGCTGTGGGCGTGGCTGTGGATATGGCCATCGCCAGCCTATTGCACAACGTCGCACTGGAGCATTTATTATTATGCTGCTCCTGGCCAGCGCCAGCGCCAGAGCCAGCCTCGACAACCCCAACGCCAGCCTTAATGCCCGCATTTGGTTCACTGCTCGGACGCGTTTGCTTCTGCAGCAACTCGCGCATAGCCAACGACTGACGAATTCCTCGCAAGAAATCAAAGTGAACGCAACGCGAATCGGTGACTGACTGACTAACTGACAGAAAACCGTTCGAGACTGGGCCACTGGGTAATTGCTGTCTCTTTCACACGCTCTCTCTCTCTCACTCTCTTACTCATTCAGTTGTCTGTTAATTTTGGGCGGTCGGAGCGGGGCGGAGTTGGTGACTGCCTGGCAACCATGTTGAAGCCAGTTGAGTTTCGGCTCAAACGACTCTATTAATAGACTGTGCAAGCGCGAGCCAAGGAGTTGCTGCCAGCTGCTCTCACAGTGCACGGGAGAGGGTGGTAGAGAGCGGGTGGAAGGGAGCGAAAGCAGGCAGTGTGTGCGGCAGAGGAAGCGCAGTGAAGGAGTTCGAATCGCGTCTTAGCATAAAAGTATTCAGCTGAGTTGGCAGTGGGTTAGGTCGACTGCAGCGAAAGGTTTGCTTGACTGGCTGAACCTAGGTCAATAGAATATTAATTGAGGAACATCTAGAAGTAAAAAAACATATGTACAAATGTAAATACATACATATATAACAAATATATATATTTTTGAAATTGAATCAATTAAATGAAGGAACTGATTCTAGCTTGAATAGAAAATTTTACAATATTATAAAAATAACTTAAAACCATATTTTATACATTTTTGGCTTAGCTTACTATTTTTTAATAAAAAAAAATAAATAAAAATAAAAACATTATTTTTATATATTTAAAATAAATTAAAATTACTTTTTAAAACAGGGTATAAATAGTTGAGCTTCGGCAAAACTAAATTCAATCAAAGGAAATGCAAAGGGTGTCAAAAATTCCAATTCAGGCGCATATTAGACACGAAACAAAGTAAAATCTAATCACGATAATTGATAAATTCAATTCATTAGAACTATAACAATTATGAATTATTAATTATTACTCATAATTGATTGAGAAGTTTTGGTAAATAATAGGATTCTCAGCGGCATAAGACTCTATGTTTTACTAAGGAATTTTTTAAGCCAAATTTGAAACTTGCAAATCAACTTAAAAATTTAAGAAGTTTGATAGACTAATATTATATATAAACCTTTAACTTAAGAAATATTCAAATTACATAAAAAGCTCAACAACGGACTATAAATTGCCGTTTCATGTAAAGATTCTCGTTCTAACTTAAACTTGGCAATCGTATAAAACAATTTAGATTTCTCTAAAGGAACTTTGATATATCCAAAAATAGAAACCATATACAAAAGTTGGGTAAAGTAATCTCTTCTAGAGCCACAAGCAAAAAAAAAAAAAAAAAAAAAAACAAAACATGTTTTGCGCGATACTCGATTGTTGTTGTTGTTGCTGTTATTGTATCCTTGTTGTTTGGTATTGGTGTTGGGTTGTTGGGTTGTTGTCGTCACAGTGCTCTTGGCTTATGGCATTTGGCTTTGGTGACGACGTCAACGCCGTTGCTGTCGTCAGACGCGGCTCATATGAATGCTCGACCGAGCGTGTGAATCGCGAACCGGAAATGGCAAGCTTCAGGCGAAAAGGGATATGTAGGGGTGTGCATGGGTGTGCATGTGAGTGTGTGTTTGCATGTGTGTGTGCATGTGTGTGTGATTCTTGTCTATTTTCGCAATTTGTACAATGGCAGCCTTTTCAATTATTTGCAAAATAATCAAGTTAACTGTTACCGCAAGTAAATGGGGTAATCGCTGGAGGGGAAACGGGCGGGTGCATTGGAGACAGGTTTTACGTCAGTCGATTATGTTTCCATGTGGGTGGAGGTAGATGTCTTACCTGTCCTTACCCGTATGACGTTGTCTTTTTTAAATGTTCGTTGGGCCTTTGTGTATTTGGTTCAAGGACATCTTCAGCCACAAAACTTAATTTGCGGCCGGGTTGCGACTTGCTCTATGCTAAGGTGGTAACTTTTGCTGCTTCGGCACGGTGCACGTGGCAACACCTGCTGCCCACACACACACACAGACACAGCCATACAGACGTTGTTGTGTGCCGCTTCTCATGTCCTTGCGTGTTGTTGAAGTTTTCCTTTTCCTTTTCTTCTCTTTCTTTATTTGCAAATCCTTTGCTTATATTGTCTTGCAAACATAGCCTCGGTATTTAGCTCTGTAGAGCGGGAGATAAAGCTTGTAGTTCCTCTTGTTGTTGTGAGTGGAAAGGTAATTAATTTCGCTTCAATCGCTGAGGTAATAAAATCAGTTTAAAAATAGTTTTGCAGGCGCTTTATCGCTGCTTGTCAAGCCCACTATATAAAGTTAACTCCGACTTACAGTTAAGGCGGATTTGGTTTTAAAGTTTAGTATTGGGGTCATGGGTGTTTGCAATTAATGACAGACAGAATGAGAGGGAGAGAAGAGGCGGGGTAGAGAGTATGGAAACTCTGCTTACTAGAGTAGGACAATAATTTTTATTAAAAAAGTTGAAAACTTTTAATTGAACGCAGTCGTAAGACACTTTTAATAGAATCTTTTGTATGTCAAAATAATAAAGTGAATATATAATACAGAAATATTTTTACATACATTTATTGCATATAAATTTACAAATAATTAATGATTTTATTAAGTCATATTTTTATTCCACTAAATACTTGCAAAAATAAATATTAATTATTTTATATTATTGTTGTCTCTAATATAAAGTTCTTTAGGTCCATCATTCAGTCATTCAAAAGATAGGTCTGAAATTAGCTACAATATTTCCGTAATGTAGATTTGTAAAATGTTTGCTAATTTTGGCAAAATCAATATATATTTTATATGTTAACATTTTATATACTGTTGTATATGAAATACTTAATCATTTATACATATTCATTGGTCAAGTTAATTTTTATTAATAACGTACGTTATAAAAAGACCCATTAATGTTATTTACTCAAGGCGCCCAGTACCTTCGCTAAACTTAAATCCTGCCCTGTGTTAAAATGCAAAACTTACGCACAATGCATTGAACTCAAAGCGCAAGACAACTTTGCGTGAACAAAAAGCTCTCTAGCAACAACAGCAAAGCTTCTGCTCTTCAACATGGAAATTATCTGTTAAACAACATTACAAGACGTATGAGAGAGAGAGAGAAAGAGAGAGATAGAAAGACTAGGGGGCAAACAACGAGCAAGGCCTGAGTGTTTGTTCTGCACTGGCCGAACGAAATGTTTACGAATGCCGAATATCCATGCGCACGAGCGCCTAAACGAACGAAGTGTTCCGAGCCGAAGTGAGCCGAGCGCGACGTATGCAACAAATTTATACAAATTCATTGTGCTTGAAAACTGCGAAAACATTCATAACGGTAAACTCCAGGCGTGTGGACGTGTGTGTTATTTTCGTTATTCTGTTCTTAGCGCTCTGTCTCTGTCACGTCTTTTCGCTGCTTCTGTGTGTTTTGTGTATTATTTCAGTGAGTGCCGCGTATCGTGACCGCTCACAGCGCACTTCTTGCTGCACTTAAGCAAAAATAAAAAAATATAATAAAAACAAAACAAATTTTCATGATCTATTTGCCGCGCTTTTAAATTTTTACCTGGAAATAAACGAGATTGTCAATTTTACAAATTGAATAAAAAAATAAATAAAAAAAAAAAACATAAGCAAAAATTTAAACTAACAAAAATTTACACCCTTTGCAATGTGACTATAATTTGTGTGTGGAACACGCCCACCCGCCCTAGTCGACCGACCAATAGCACTTTGCTGTGTTGCCATTCAAAAATATCAAAAACCTACAAATAAAAAATCTCAAAAACATTTCTATCAATCGCTGATCGAAGGAGTTTCAGCTTGCTATAAAAAAGCATCAAAACTGAAAATAATTTATATATATCTATCCAAAGTGGGTTTACAAATCGATTTCGGAATTGCGCAGGCGAAGAACAGCTGCTGCAAAGATCAAGAAATGGGTACTATTGGTAAGTAAGCACCGATAACCTTTTTATATATTTCATATTGTTAGTATACAGTTCATATGTTACTATAGAAAAAATTGCATTTATTGAGAAATATTGTAGATAAATGAATGGAAATACTTTTGAAAGTAATTAAGTTTTGATTTTGTTCATAGCCAATTGGGATTCAATAATATATATTATATAATATTAAAATATATAATATTTTAATAATGTATTTTCAAGTTTAAATTTGAAATTTAAATATAGAGTATCATTTTTAATTTTAAAATAGAGTTTGTTGGCCATGCTAGACACGAGATGGGAAAGTGTTTATGAATGTAATTTTTTTTGGTATGAAATCGATTTTTCAATTTTTTTTTTAAGTTTTTTGAGTTTGTATAAAATATGTAATATTGATCAAATAATATTCTTTGAAGAACGCCGTCTCTTCTTTGCAAAAATTCAATCAAATAATTAAATAAAAAACATTTAACATTTAATAAAAAATCGAATTTTTAAATTTTTATTTAAAATAATGTTCAGTTTTTTTAAGAGTTAATAAATAATATTTAAATACGAAAAAACTTGTACAGACGGCAGAAATTAATAATTTTAACAATTTTCGAATATATAAGATTTAATTCGTAATTAATTTAAAGTTTTTATATCAAAAGCCAACATATTTTAGGGAACATAAGTTGTGTTGCTAACATATATACTCACATATAAATATATTTATAAACATTTAGTATAAAATTGATCTTTTGTAAACTAATCCACAATACAAATCCGCTTGGGATATTGCTAAAATTAAAATTCCTCTGGTCATCCGCGTCGCCCTTTGGGTTTGATCCTGAGCTACCTTTTTTTTGCCCTTTCTGATTTCTGCTAAACTGAAATTCAATCTGTGCTATTCAATCCCACCATTAAGGCGAAAATGCTTTATAAATAGATTCAATTAAAGCCGCTTAACAATATATTATGTAGAAAAACTGGAAGCAGAGATTCCCTTTTTTTCTGTGTTTGCCTTTGCCTTTGCCTTTGCTTTCAATTAATATGATATGAGGGCGTTGGCCAACAATGGGTGCTGCCATATCCTGTTGTGTGCTGCTCAGTTGTGCTTGCTTTTCAATTATCCTAGCTGCGAGCGCGCTAAAAATAAACTCAGCACGCACAACAACAACAACAACAGCAACAATTTTGCGCTTTTCCACATTGGCAGAGTGAAGAAAATGTCAAACGACGTCATTATGATAAACATGGTCTAGAGCTTTGGAGCACGTTAATACTGCTTATCCAAATATACGAAAGATAAATAAAACCAGTGAAAAGTGAAAAAAAAAACATACATATACATATAATATATATAGTCAGTGTCCTAAGTTCTAATCGAATGACGCACGCGACGCCACTGATTTCTATGCTATAGTTAAAAATATATCCTATAGAGACGCTATGCATATACTTAATATGACTGTGTGTGTGTGTGTGTGGGTGGGTGGGCGTGATTGTGTCTGTCTTGTCCAACGTGTTATCCTTGAACGACAGCAGTGTCCTTTCGACCACCTCAAAGGGCCATGTTTCAGATACAAATGCGCTCTGATTGCGGCGTGGGCGGCTGGGGCGTGGTTGGCAGCCACTTGCCTCAATGGGTTCGTTGTGCCATTGCTCGAGAGGCGGGAGGAGTGGCTGTTTGTGTGTGTGTGTGTGTGTGTGTGCGTGTTGGTGTGTAGGCGGCAGCTACAAGTGCTCAATTCTATTTTCCTTTTTCATCTGAATGCTGCTACTTTGTATGCCATTTGTTGTGACTGTCTTTGCAACTGTCTCTGTGTGTGTGTGTGTGTGTACGTGCGTGTGTATATATTTGCTCCTGTTAAACACGCTTGATATGCTGCTCAATGCTGCGGCTGCTGCGGCTGCTCGCTCAGAAGCCTCTGTTCACACAGCAGAATTTCTTGTTGCCGTCAGCCAAAAGTTCAGAGTTGAATGTGGCCATCGATTCTGCACCAAAAAGGACATTGTTTTAAACAAACACGGTGCAGCAGTGTTTTAAACAACATTTCGGCAGCTTCAAATGTCAAAGCGTACAATGGAAATTACCCTAGACACCCGGGGGTATGAGAAAAGTCTTACCAAAATTGTATAGCTAAATTAGCTCTTTAAATTGTCTTTGGGCTATATTACTTCAAATTTACAAAAATAATA